>NC_046163.1:61218361-61298361 GCF_011064425.1 Rattus rattus | reverse complement strand
ACCTGTGTGCCGTTAACAAACTATCCTTTATCACGTGTCCTCTCACATGCTTGCTTTAGCAAAACAACCTCCTACCTGTGTCTGCTTCAGGAAAACACTCCTTCATGTGTCGGCCCCAAAACTCCATCTGACACAGCTGACTTTCCAAACGACCCATACGTTTCTGCTTCACCACACCTGCTGCTAGGCCCCAGAGCTGGCGTCCTCCTCTCTGACCTGGGCTCCCTGACGCTAATTCCTGCTACACTCTTCCCCCTCGCAGCCAGAACCAGTGACTTCACTCAGTGTGATAGTTGCTTTTCTATTGTTGTGATGACACATGTGGCCAAGACGACTTAGAGAAGGAAGCGTTTATCCGAGAGCATGTTCCCTGAGGGGTAGGAGTCCATCATGGTGGGGATGCAGGGCACCGTGCAGCAGGCACAACAGCTGATGCGGGGAGGAGCGCTCCCCTCTTTTACTGAAAGCACACAGTAGAGGGTAGATGGCAAGTGGTGTGAGGCCTTTAATCTCAAGGCCCTCCTCTAATGATGCCTTTCCTCTAGCAAGGTGCGCCACCTGAAACCGCAGTGCCCCAAGATATCTGCTAGATATCCTCATCTCAGTCAGCAAAGCCTCTCACCCTCTTTGCTCCATCCCATACCACACCGCCGAAGGCCTCTCTCAGAGCCTGGCAGCAATCTCTCTACCCATCCAGTTCCCAAGGCAGGCTGCCACCATGCCAGACATACACATCCCAATTTCAGTGGCTTCTCCTGCCCTCCCGTCCCAGTCTCCTCCTCTCTCTAAAACTTTTCTCCTTCCCATCCTTCCTTCTCGTCCAACGACAGGCCTCGTTCTATCTTGTACCTGCCTTCACCTGTATGACATCCTACACTGCCACACTAGGAGTCCCCTTATGACCCTCCATCCTGGTGCACAGGGGAACACTTGCTTTGCTCTCTGCCTGACTCCGGACCCTTCCAGACACACTCACTAGCACAGCTCATTCTCTACTTTCAAGTCTCCTCACTGGGTTTCTCTCCTGTTCCTTGTCTGACTTTATGCTCTCCTCAGAAGTTAGGCTGACTTGATTTGTTGTTTCCGGCGGATCTCCCTTATCAGGAGTGGGTGAAGAGAAGATGAATCACAAGTGGTATCTAGAAATAGAGGCAATCTCCACAGGGGCCAGGTCAAGGGGAGAGTGGGCAGGGACACTGGCCCAGGGGGGATCAAAGCCAAAGCTGGGAGACTCCAGGCTGACTCAGTGGTTACCTTGGCAGTCAATCATCGGGCTCCAGAGGCTTTCTGCTGTCAGGCTGTTGTGTCTGTATGCTTGTTTCTTCACTGGGTTCCTCGAAGCACTAACTCATGCATCCCACATTCTGTGTCCTGGGCACTGAATACAGATCACGTTCACAAATACTTCTGGAGCGATGAGCTCAGTGAATGGCGAGTTTATACCAGGCCATCTCAGTTTTAGGGGTTGAGTCATGTCTCTCCTAAAATGTGTAGCCCAAAGTCCTAACTCCCCACCACCTCAGAATATGACTGCATTTAGGGGTAGGCCCCCGAAAACCAGACCATGAGAGTGGGCATGACTTCAATATGTCCTGTCCTTACAAGGAGGCAACATAGACGCACAATGGATCCTCCTCATTTTTTTACGGTTTGGATGTAAAACTTCCCTCACACTCATATGTTTGAAAACTGAATACTCTGCTCACCGCACTGCCTAAGGAGGCTTTGGAATCTTTAGGAAGTGGAGCTTGGCTGACCCAGGTTAGCCACAGGGAGGATGTTAGCAGGGTATGAGAGTCATACCTGTCCTGCTTCCGAGGTAGAATTAGGTAGAACTTACTATATCGTGACTTGTTGATTTATTTATTGATTTCCTTAAAGCCTTGCTTGTACCACCTGTTTGCCCAACATGACTTCTCTCGCTGCCAGGAACAGAACGACTTGGAGAAACAGCTGAGACGATGAGAAACGACTGGCACTTTGGTTTCTGTAACGTCTTCCTTTGTCTGCCCACCCCACCTTGTGGTTTTAGAGTATCTAAAGAGATCCTGACTTCGGATCACCGGTGACACCTCTCTTCCCCTCTCACTGGTGTCTCATTCCAAAAGGATTCCTGCAACGTTTCCATTCCCATCCTTTGCCTCCTGGTCCACCTGTTCTGCTGCAGGCTCCTGCAGGAACTCCCAAATGATGTGCCCCTGCCATTTCTCCCTTAGTTAGATCCTGTCAGGTACTTTGTCACCATGATGAGAAAAGAAACTGATACAGGAACCAAGGAATGCTGGTTCCGGGATCCTCTGCAAGGATCACAACCTTATGGTGCCTGTGGTAGTGGATGTGAGTGGCCCCAATAGCTCATACATTTGGATAATTGATCCCCAGTTGGTAGAGCTGTTTGGGAAGGACTAGAGGATACGGCCTTCTGAAGGAGGTGTATCACTAGGGGGTGAGCTTTGAGGGTTTAAAAACCCATACCAGGCCCAATTAGCTCCCTCTGCCTGGTGCTTGTGGCTCCAGATGTGAGCTCTCAGCTACTGCTTCGACACCATGCCTGCCTGCCACCATGCTCTCTCCATGATGGCCATAGCTCTAACACTCTGGAACCTCGAGCTCCGAATTAAAGGCTTTCTTTTATAAATTGCCTTGGTGTTATGATTTGCATATGCTTGGCCTAGGGAGTGGCACGATTATAAGGTGTCACTTGTTGGAGTAGATATGGCCCTGTTGGAGTGGGTGTGTCACTGAGGCCTGGCCTTTAGAACCCTCATCCCAGCTGCCTGAAAGTCAGTTGTCTCCTAGCAGCCTTCAGATGGAGATATAGAACTCTCAACCCCTCCTGCACCATGCCTGCCTGGATGCTGCCATGCTCCCACCTTGATGATAATGGACTGAACCTCTGAACCTGTAAGCCAGCCCCAATGAAATGTTGTCCTTACAGGAGTTGCCTTGGTCACGGTGTCTGTTCACAGCACTAAAACCCTAACTAAGGCACTTGGTCATGGCGTTTTCTCACGGGAATAGAGACACAACTAAAGTGGTGCTCAAACCTCGCTATGAAAGCATGCAGGATTTGCAGATCGCCACCACACATCCCACAGTTACACTTCACAGGGTTTCTGCATTATTTACAACAGTCAGCACAAGGAAATGTCATGCAGGTGTTTGTTCTGCACCGTTAGAGAATAATGACAGGAAAAGAGGTCCGTGTGAATCTATTGACATTTGTTTATTGCATGATGAGGTTGGGTTTTGAGCAAATATTTTGGTCCACGGTTGGTTGAATCTGCGGATGTTCAAGCTTCCATTAGAATGAGAGGCCTTGGGGCTGGAGAGATGGCTCAGTGGTAAAAAGAGCTTGTTGCTCTTACAGAGGACCCAAAATTGTTTTCCAGCTTTCACATCAGGCAGCTCCCAAGTGCCTGTAATTCCAGCTTCCTGCCCTGGCCTTGATGGGTACCCACACTTCTTGTGCATACACACACACACACACACACACGTATATAAACATATATATATATATGTATATATATATATATATATTTACAAATAATCTTTAAGAAGGGCTCACTCTACAGAGAAAAAGGACCATGAAACAATCCAGAGAAAGACAACCAGCCAAGGACAGGCCCTCAGACGAATCCACCCTAATGATGGCTTGATCTTGAGTGAATAGCTTCCTACCCTATGAGGAAATACATGTGTGTTCAAACGCCCGGTCTGCAGGACTCCGTAATAGCCTCTGACAATCGTAAACGCCTGTCTAGCCCTGGAGCAGTTCACAACCATAAAGCCCCCGTTTCTCCAACTCCACCTAACCTTGCTGTTCCCTACTTTCCCAGAAGCTCCTGCGACACTAAAGAGGCTGCTTTCTCACCAAAGCCCAGGGGCTGATGCTGCCCTCTGCCCCTTCTCCTTAGCAGGCTGCGGTGACATCTCCCTCTGACAAAGTGCTGCGTTGTCCAGTGGTGCAGTTGTCTTTACTGTCCTCTAGAGTCTGGCTCTGACTTCTGGTGTCTGTTTCAGGACACGGGGTCCTTGACGTTCATCTAGAAACCCTGGCTGGTGGTCATGGGCCTCCTGTTGGTGATCATTGAGGCTGGAGGTCAGCACAATGGACAAAGGCTGCCTTTATACTGATTGTCCAGGGTTTGGAGCTCTTTGTGTGTATGAGTCTGTGGGACTGGGACAGAGAACATAGGGTGTCACACGATGTGCTGATGGCAGACCCAACTGTTCTCTCCGACCTTAAGAAAATGATATTCCTATGTAACTATTTTTATCATGTTCCTATTTGAAAACATCCTCACATGTAAATTAAAGGTCCTGGGGGTAGAAAGGTGGCTCAGTGGGTAAAAGTACGTATGCCTCCAAGACAGACCACCTGAGTTCAATGCCTGGACTCCACATGGTGGCAGGAGAGATTCAATGCTCACATGTGCTCCGATCTCCACACATGCACATGGTGTGTGTGTATGTGTGTCACACACACATAAATGAATAAATAAATAAATACATACATAAATAAATGGAGTGAAAACTTTTAAAGGTCTTCGATCAGACCCACTCTTACTTCTTCCTAGAGACATGTAAGAACTTACTTATCCTCTGCTTGGAGTTGCAGGCAGCACATACACACACACACACACACACACACACACACGCACACACACAGAATCACACACTTAAACACATACACATAACACAAACACAGACAGACATACACACATAAGCACACATATACACACATACACATACAAGCACACACACAGAATCACACACTTAAACACATATACACACATAAACACACACAGACACACAGACACAGACACAGACACACACACACACACACACACACACACACACCAGGCTTCTTTTTCTTTCTCATCTGTGTCACTTTGGAGACGCTTACTGTCACTTCTTTGAGACTTAGCACCCTCAGGAAACGCTTGCACACTCAACAAGAAGCTGTTCACAAACGTTCTACAGTGATGTCCTATTCCACCCCGCATGATTCCATGTGACAGTCACAAGCCACGTGGGACGCTCGATTGTTTAAAAGGAAACGACTGAGATGCAAGTTGAAGTTGGTTTTAATTCTAGTCGCGTGTGGCTGGCGGCTGGCGCACTACCCGTACTCTGCATTTCAGCACACATGGCTGAGATGTGCTGCGAGTGGACTATCTGAAAATGCACGCTCGGACAGTACCCCCTCCCCGTGCCCCACCAAAGTGGGTGCCCAGTAGTAAGTATTGAATTCTTCTGTTACTTTCACGCGCACTGATAACGTTGAGCATGTGCTTGTGTGTTTACAGCCGTCTGTATTTCCTCTCCTGTGACTTCACTCCTCCTAAGCTTTTCTTTGCATTCCAGGGGTTTGGCGAGCTCTCCTTGACTGTTGAGACTCTGTCCCCAGATATTTGTGATCCGGCCGCACCTGACAGAACCGTGTCCTGAACCTGCAGTAGGAGCCCATGACCTGCTCCGTTAGTTCACCACAGCCACCTTGCAGGACATTGCTGACCTGCAGGCAACCCAGCAAGACACCCCCACACCCACCCCAGGCTTCCCCTAACTTTCATGGGAGCCCATATGACTTTTCCTTCAAAGGGCTCTGAGCATCCCATCTCCCCGTTCTCCTGGAGATCTTTGGTCAGGCCTCAGCTTGTCAATAACCCTGGCAGCATTAACCTTATGCTCGCCAGGTACCGGCACCATCCCAAAGTAGACACTGTTTGGTCGCCTGTCTCACACAGTCCTAGGAGGTTTACACAAGGCTCTTCAGGTGCTGCTGCTCTGCCAGGGGGTCCAGGAGAGTTCTGTGAATGCATGAATGTGGGTAGTTTGTGTTGGTATCCTGTCTAAGCTCCACCCCCACAGCTGCGGGGCAGCAGTAAGCTCCGCCCCACAGTTGCCTAGCAACAGCCAGCTGTGCCTGACTATGTAAGGGGCTGTTTGCCCCCTCTTCTTCCTCTTACTTCTCTCTTACTCCCCTCTGACCCCCTCTTGCTCTTTGTTCTTCTCTGCTCTTGCCCCCTTCCCTATCCTCCCCCCTCCATGTGCCCATGGCCGGCCTTTCCTCTCCTCTACTCTTCTTCTCTCATTAAACCTCTCCATGTGGAAACATGTTGGCTTGGTGTTTTCTGTCCAGGCATGGGCCGAGATTTAAACCCTAACAGTTTGAGGACCTTTCTAGCTTTGTTACCAAGTCCTTGTCCTTCCACTTCGTCCCAAGAGAGTGTCCAGGGTCCTGCTGACATAGATCCATCTTTTCACATTTCCTGAGGACCTTAGAAAGACCTTCAAGTCTGACGTTCCTCATCCATAGGTAAGAGGTCACAGGTAGTGAGCGGCTGTTGTGAGCTGGGTGGGACCACCATAAAGGCCTGTCTCTAGTACGTGCCACAAACCCATCTGTCTCCACATAGAATTCAAATAGGCTGGAGACTTACTCAAGAGGTTCCGAGAACTAAATGCCCTTCTTCTGTTTTTGGAGGGGGATCCCTAGCTGTTGCCCGGTGATGGGCAAAGTCCTTTATGCGGGTGGGGCTGATGGCAGGGTGTTACATGGGGCATCCCCAGGCTTTCTGCCTGTCCCAAGTACAAAGGTTTCTTTTATGGGGGCAAATGACATTCTCGTGACTTCCAGTAGATCAGGAGTGAACCACACTGGGTAGTTCTGGGGAAGGGTGGTCCAGAGTCAAGGAGGAGTCTCCAGGCCACACCATGTCATATCTGGGTATTTCTCAAAGCAGGCAAAGCAATGTCCGTGCTCCCAAATTCTGTGACCCTCCCTCTCTAAATTCACCTCTTTCTTTCCTAAGACGACTGCTCTTCTTTATCTGTTCGCTTCGAGTCAGGTGGAACACCCCTTTATCAGAAAGGCCCCGACTTGAATATCAAACGGTTTAAGAAGCCAAGGCTGCCAGTCACCAGCTGGAAGCCTGGGCGAGACGCCAAGGATCTTTGACCCTTCCCGTTCTCTTCTTTGAAATGGAGCTGTCGGCTCTTACGGCCCAGTGCTCCGCAAGGTCAAAGCAATTGCCAACATAAACACACAATCATTAACACAAACACTAACGACGGGCCTGGCACTTGGGGAGTTGTCTTTTTTTCTTATGATTAATGTAATCATTATTGCACAACAAATGTTTATCGAGCGGCTGATGTGAAGATGATTAAAACATGGCCCCTGCTGCTGAGAGGCTGTATCTGTTTGGGAAGGGGGAGAGGGGGACGATAACAATGGCCCTGGACATAGAAGAGATGTTTGGGGGACAGTGGGCAGCTGGGAAGAAACCTCGTCTGGCTTGGTGACTCTAGTCAAGACCAAGGCAGCTACCAGCCCATTTATCTTCTGAGCTTGGAGATCCCCTGGCTTCATAGGGTCTTTCCTGAGGTGACCTCTAGCCAGTTCTCCAACTGGCCCCTCAGAATGTGGTCCTTGCCCCTGGCTAGGCCCCTCAAGCTGGACCGGAGTTGCTATCACAGTACAAAGGCGCTCCGGCTCTGATCCTCAGCTTCAGCTGTCATCACAGCTGGCAAGCCCTGCCCCACCTGAGGCCTGGCTCAGAATCCTTGCTGACTGAGAGGAGGGTCCTCCAAAAGAAACTGCTGGATCCTGGGACAGATCTGTCTTCTGAGATATTGTGCCACCCTGGAAAGCATGTGGGACTCTGAGAAGTAGAAAGATTTCCAGACTACACTGCTGGCAAGAGGACAAATGGTCCAGCATGTAGCCTCGCCTCGCCTCCTCTTGGGCATCATGGCCCCAGGGATGGAGGAGAGTTGAGATGCAAGCCCTGGGGACAGTGGGTACTCCAGGCCACACTCTGAAGATCTGGCATGGAAATGGAATTCCTACAAAAAGATGGCTTTTAAGAACGGTTTTAAGCTTGAAGTCTGGCTAAGGGGCAAGCACTGACTAAAACGAACTCCAGTCAATTGACAAGCAGGCCTAGAAGAGCCAGGAACGGTGCTGTGGCTCTGACTGAGGCAGCATCCTGGGCTTTCTGCCCATCAGAAGGCAGACAGACCACTCCAGCTCCTCACCGTGACACCCCCCCCCCCCAGTCACTTGTTTTCTGCTTGGCTCAGGCTTGGTCTGAAATTTTGCTTTTTAGGGTAAGTTAATTATTGTAAAACTCTCTCTGCTGAGTTAATAGACATCGAATTAGAAGTAATTGGATTAAAACCACTTTCATTGGGTTCAAAAGCAGTGAGACTGATTAAGGTAATCGTCTTCACCCAGCATTTCCAAGTCATTGAGAGCACGCTAGCGCCTTTAATCAACCTTCTGCGTTTGTTGTATTAGAAGGCTCTAAATCAGCCATTTATCAGTGCTTACTCATAGACAAACATAGATTGAGTCCCTGTGAGGCTGAGGCCAGACAATACCCACAAGGGTCCAATCCATCAGAGCAGACAGGCTCTGGGGTCTATCCCCACAGTGGTCTGTGTGGAACTTTTCCTCACACGCATGAAACTGCTGTGGTCAGTTTGTGGAAGTACAAAGAACAAAGCAGGGAAAACCTAGGAAGCCCATAGGCTCTTTAAGAATTGGACAATTTCAAGCCCGGCCTCATGGCACACGCCTTTAATCTCAGCACTTGGGAGGCAGAGGTAAGGGGATTTCTGAGTTCAAGGCCAGCCTCTCTACAAGAGCAAATTCCGGCATGGCCAGAGCTATAAGGAGAAACTCTGTCTTAAAGAACAAAACCAAACAACATTTGACAAACTTCATTTTAATTCTCGGAGACACTTTCTCTTTAGCTGAATCACATTAATCAGGCTCATGGAGACTCATGTACAGACCAGAATGGAGCCAGCAAACAATGGGGGTCTATAGAACCCTGTCCGGTGGCTAGATTGCTTGAGAAGTTGAGTCACCAACAGAAGGCACTCTTTTTAATCTTGGAATCAGATTCAAGAGGATTGCGTACAAGAGTTTAAACTTTAATGGTATCAAGCCAGATGTAAACCATAGAGAAAGTGCTCATTACTATTCGTTCTTGGAAGGGTTGTCAATAGGTGGTCAATAAAAAGCATTGGATCCATCAGTATATCCTACCCACAATATCCAGATCCTGGTGTGCAAGGGGACAACCACGTACAACGCTATGGTCTCTGGTTTGAAATGCAGTGGTATGGATTAGGGATGAGGGAATTATCTCAGTTGTGAGTGACAGATTCTGAACTAGGAGACAGATGTGGAAAACCAGGAAGCGTGTAGGTTCAGGAGCCAGTCCCCACCCTGAGACCGTATAACCTTGGAAGCCATTGGTATGTCTCTGCAGGGGGAAATTGTCAGAATGTTCAGTTGGGCTGTGTGGATCATCACAGATTGGAGGCCAGGGCTACTGGCCCCAAGAGACCCAGCCCCACAAGTCCAGCTTTCCTAAACACAGTTTGTACACAAACTCTGTCTCCCCAAAGCCTGATATGTCTTTGTTGATCCACAAAATATTTATCGAGTAACTGGACATGCCGACTTAGCTTCAGCACCTCTGGACCTTTGAAGAACATTCTAAAAGTCGCCCAAGGGTCAGAGAGGTGACTCGGCAGTAAACCAGCTTCCTACCAAGCTTGATGACCTTGGCTTCAATTCCTGGGACTGTTGCCTTGCTAAGGTCAAAGTCTACCGTTGTCAGGATAACCTTCTGGGCTCAGTGGGGGACTCCCTATACCAGCAGGGTCTTTCCTTCTCTGACCTTCACCCCCACAAGCATCTACCTGCAGAATATCATGTAGCTTCAGTTTGATACAATTTCAGCTTACTTTCTTCTCATGAGAACCCATTCAGCTAGCACCTGAGATTCCTGGAATGCCTCTCCATCCTAATGAGTCATCTACATATACCTTAAGCCTTCAGCCAATGACCTTTGCCCATCCTAAATATCCCAACTCCACCCCCAAAACAATATAAGCTTTGAATCAGTCCAAGTAAAGTTGATGTTTTCCCGAAGCTGGTCCCGGTCTGTTGTCATTACTGTATGCACTCACAGAGCTTCCAAACCTCTGTCCATAGTTCCTGCTCCCTTTGCAGTGGACTGATAGTGGCCAATGATCCCCAGGGGCCGGGAGGGGGCTCACAGGGATCTACATAGTAGAAGGAGAGACCCTGCCAACTGTACTCTGATCTCCCAATATGCCCTGTGGCACATGATCCCCCCAAAATAGATATTTTAAAGTCATCTAAATTTCCCTTCCCTAACACAAGAAACAGGTGGTACCTTGGTGGCCAAGCACGCCTTTCTGAGGAGGTGACTCTCATCGTGTATATCTGGTGTGTGCCCATTCTTGCCCATATGACAAACAGTGGTGAAATTGAGCCAAGGACCGCATGACTGCTTCTGCTTAATGATGTAAACAGCTAGATGCTCTTCTGATTCCTTTTCTAACCAGAAACCAAACCAAATTGGCTTCTGAGAACCTCTAGCATAAAGGAGGGAAAATTGAAAAAGGGACTCCAAGCCAGGACTGAACTTCATTTCCCAAGGTCAAGGAAGGACCCATCACTGCACAAGTTATGAGACTTTTTGTTATAAGCTCTTGTGTGACACTATTTCTGAGGAGCCATAAATAAATATCTACTTACTACAGGTTGGGAAACAACAGAAGGCTAAAGTAACAATAGTTCCAGATTCCACCTTGGTAAAGAACTCTATATGTCTTTTCAGCCACTCCATGCATCCAAGGCTCCTCTCTTAAGCAAGCCTTAAGACTTCTATAATCTTGATGGGGAGGGACCTTATAAATCTGGTCTGTTTCAGGGACTTCCTGAGATTTCTGACTTGCTTACTTCCTGAGTCTTAACTAGCTTCCCTTAGGAACCAAATGTTTTGATTTGGAGAGTAGAGAGGCTGTCTTATGATCTGGATTCTCCTCACTGCTGGGTGTCCTTGTACCTCAGTACCAGGTGCACAGTCATCCTCCCCCATCCGGAATCTACCTGGAGCCTGAAGTCCCTCTTAGATTTGTTTTCTTCCTGGTCTGCCTAGAGGTTGTGAACTGGTATAACAAGCCCACCCTGATTCCCAGGTTCTTATTGGAGATGCACATGTTACCCATGGAACTGGTACAGGGTTCCTTATTGTTTAGCTTAATTCCTTCCTGGTGCAGCATACCATTCCTCACAGGATTCATGGAAATGAAAGCTGAATGGGAAGTTGACGAGCTTGGGGCTTTTGATCAGTAGGAGCTGGGCCTTTACCTTGTAAATCCTGGTGGAAGGGGCGGTTTGTCTAGATCCATATTCTTTATTTTCTTTACTCCCAGTACCCAGGGGCATATAGCTGTGAGATAGAGTCAAGGGAGCATGCTATCCATCAGTCTACCCATCCGTCTGCCCATCCATCCATCCATCCATCCATCCATCCATCCATCCATCCATCCACCCAGTCAGCCAGCCAGCATTTATTGAATCTCTGCCTCAGGCCAGCTGTTCTATTCCCCAAACAGCAGTTAAGACAAAAATGTGGCATCTTGGTATATTCTAACCTCATCCCCCAAACTATATAATCCTTGAATCAACCCAAGTAAAGTTGATCTGTTTCCCCCAAAGCTGGTCCTGATATGTCCTGAGATGTCATTGGATGTTATACAGTAGCTGGGCCCCAGATGATGAACAACTGTGTGACAGCTTCTCTCTACTGCCAGGAGCCCACCCCCTCTCTCTAGAGGTCAGTTTTCTTTGCTCTTTACCGGCTGAGAGACCTCCCACCCACAACATATTTCAGTAGGGAGTTTTCACACCCTGAACTTTAGCTGTAGAAAACCCCGAGGGCAACTGAGGATTACCTGCTGCTCTTCCCTGGAGCTTCTGATCCTCCTCGGTCTCCCTACTACTTGTTTAGGGTTCTTGCTTTCCATGGGTACAGGCCTTCTGTCTGGGGATGGGGGGCTCTGGAAAGGGAAGGCAAGGGTAAAAGAAAAGTTCAGAGGCCTGACCAGTAAAATTCCAGGGCCGAGTCCAAGTTCCCAGAATAGCAGCGAACAGAGAGCAAGCTTCCTCGCTTCAGGGCGGCCTCCAATGTGTTGAATGAAGCGCTTGGTTCGTCGGGGCTCGAGGGGGTGTGTGTCCAGGCGGGTGGTGGCAGAGATGAGCAGAGATGACTGGAGAAGGATGTCCCCAGGGTGGTGACCACAGGCAGCCCACACCCCATCCTCCACGGCCAGTTCTTTCTTTAGAAAGAGATATTTTTCTTTTTGTGGGATTGACAAGGCAGCAAGTGACAAGTCTGTGCTGGGCCTATGTGACGTGGGCAGAGAGTGTTTGTGGACAAGGGTGTGGGAGTATGGTGTCTGCCGGCAGCTGGCAAAGGGAAAGCAGGCGCCTGAGAGAACGACTCTGCTCCATACACAATGGCGTTTTTATTCAGCCGCCCTCTGCAGAAGGGCTCTCAGTTCATCGGCAGTGTGTTAAAACACAGAGCTCGACAGCCAGCCTGGTCTGTAGATGGGAGCTATTTTTCATGATCTCTTAGGTTCCTCAAACAAGGTTATCCACAGTGGACTTCAAGGCCAGGCGGGGTTACAGGAGACCCTGTTTCCAAAGCTGGGAGGGATGGGAATGGGAGTAAGTGGGGTCAACCAAGCAGACAAAGATCTCCGCATCACGCTTGGGAAGTGCCTGGTTATGGCGCCGCCAACTCGTGCCAAGGCATACTGAGGTACACTTCTCTTCTGTGGGGTTGGAAACCACAGGGCCACCTCCACAGCGTCTTTTCCCATTTCCCTGTGCACACAAAGACCATTGCCTGCACTCCACCCTGCATGGTGGTGGCTCTCAGCAGGCACGTCTGCAGTTAAGTGGACGTGATCACACAAATGTGACCCGCATGAGGGTAGTCAGTCCCTGATGCAGACAGGGAATGGAGGGTCGATCCAGGTGAAGCCATCCGCTTACAAAGGACTGCAAACCAGGTCAGAGGTTGAGTTGGGATCACATTTAAAATCTCTTCTGGGCTGCAGAGGTGACTGAGCTTAAGCATTAGAGTTGGGTCCCTAGCATGTACACTGGGCAGCTCGGAGCTTTCTGTAGCTCCAGCCCCGTAGAATCTGACACCACCTGCTGGACTCCGCAGGCACCTATGCTAATGTGTGCGCGCACACTCTTGAACACGCGTGCACATACAATTCGAAATAAAATAGTAATCTCTTTAAAGATTCTCTTCTTCTACCATGACCTGGGTAATTCTCCATCCTCGTTGTTGCTGTTGTTCGGTTCGTAGAAAAGCCCACCTCAGACCTATGAATCTCTTTAGGCTGGCTCAGCGTGGGTTGGGGAGCATGTGTCAGGCACTCCGCCATCTCTTGTTCCCATAGTAACAATACAAACATTGTTATCTCCACCTCATTGTCCAGGAGGCTGAACCTGGGAGAAATAGAGTAACCCGTCCAAGTGGAGCAGCTAGCAGGAGCTGGGCCAACATAACGCTCACAATTCAACAGCATGCTCTCCTCATTCCCGAGGCCCTTTCCTACCAACCCTGAAGGGAACCCTGGGCATCAGGGTAGTAAAGCATCCCCTTCCCTGAGAAGTCTTCCAAATAAGAGGCAGCACTCAGCCTCTAACCACAGCTTGGCCTGACCCTGGCTGGCTTGGCAGGACCTGCACAAACAGAGTCACTTTTTTTATACCGGCAATGTTAACAGATCATAGGTTAATGTAATTATTACTGTTACTTCAGTCCTGATTTCCTCTTGCCAGACATGATGTCTAAACAGGAAAGCCAGTCTTCCTGTTTGCACATGAGTGACTTTCAGGTCTTGGCTTATGGGATCCCCCACCCCCGAGCCCCTCCTCTTCTTGTGGTTTCTAAAGATTCCCTTTCGGTCTTAAACATGACTAGGAAATACAATAATAGCCGCCGTGGAAGGAAGGAAAGCGGCATGGACCCAGTACGTGGAAGCTGCCATCGCCAAGAGATGGGCGCTGCTCCGGAAACCTGCTTCCTGTCCAATGCTGTCCTTTATCCTCAGGTGACACAGTTGGCCTCGGCCCTGATCTTGAGCACTGGGGTGAGCCTGGATGGTGTCGTGATGTCCTGATTTGGCACGTCACTCACATAGCCAAGACTCTAGGTCCAAGTGATGGGCAGTGGGTCCACCTCTGGGCTGTAGGCTCGGTCCAGATCTTGCCCTGTGAATACCATACCACATAGCTCTGAAAGAGCTTCGTGTGGACATATGTCTAATAAGGCCAGGTCACAGGAAGAATAAAAGTGAGACCAGCACATTTCTGACTCTTGGACCCACACTCTTGGTGCACGGGGAGCAGTATGCAGTAGTGAGTCACCTTTAGTCCTGGGAGGCAGGCAGGATCTGACTATGGCGTTTCCACTCCCCAGTGCCTGCAACCCTCAGGCCATACACCATACCCTTCTGAGGAGATTCCCTGTCCTCTCAGCTCCATACTGGAAAGGGGTAGCAGCAGGTGTCAGAGGAGAGAGAGAGAGAGGAGAGGGAGGAGAAGGAGAAAGGGAGGGAGGAGGGGAGCTATGGAGGGAAGTTGCTCTTCTCTCTCTCCCAGAGGCTCCTCTTGCACAGATGAGGTCATGTCTGTAACTGCTCCTGAGAGCTGATGTGACAGACATAGGCAGGGGCTGGGGGCGACAGGCTCTTTCGCTCAGTCCTGGGAGGGATCCTACGCCTCTACATTTCTGAGATCTCTGGGGATCTTTGAGCTCCATCTCTTAAAAATTCATCGATGACCTCACTCCCATGCATCTCTGCTCTGGCAGCTGTGCCTGTTTCTGTCAGGGCCGGGGTTGAACAGAGCCAAGGAGGAGGGGCCGGAGGGAAAGGATGGCTCCTGGGACAGGCACTGCAGTTGGAAGAGAGGGCCAGAGAAGAATGAGGGCAGGTTGTGGGGCCCGTCTGGCTGAACGTGGGCAGTGGCTGCCAATGGCCAGGGGTATATAAGGAGAGCTTCTGCCCCAGTCCCCTCACCCTTCAGGTGAGACAGAGAGGTTTGCAAATATGTCATCCTCCAGAACAAGGAAGCTGTTAGGATCTAGAAGTTCTGTCTCCTTGGTTCAGGCAGGTGCCCGCACCTGTCCAGAGGTGAGGAAGGGGACTTCTTGATCCCACAGGTGGAGGAACATGGGTCAGGAGGCAGGGTCAGCTGATGCCCCCTGCATAGCACAAAATGGATGCAAAATGCAAAGATGGATGCCCATCCGTCTTTGTTGGAGTCTTCCGTTGGAGAGCCAGGGGAATGAGGAGAAGCCTGAGAACACGCTGACTTCCTGCCTCGCCGTGCATCCTGGATGGCATCACAGCCTGTTAAGCCGCCTGTCGCTGTCACAAAGGATCTATTGGTCAGTAACTAAATTGGAGGGGGGGGTGCATTCATTTCGGTTCATGCCTTCCAAAGTTGTGCCTATAATCATCTAGCCTTGTGGTGGCACAGGACATCGTGACAGGACACACGGTGGAGGAGACTGCTCATCTCCGGGAAGCAAGGAGCAAAGAGGGGAAGAGACTGTAATGTCCCAGTATCCCCTAGGCCAACCGTGCTCCAAGAGCGGTCTAACTTCCTTCCACCAGACTCTACTTCCCCGTGGCTGGACCTTTAGCAGGTGGGCTTCGTGGATGGGGTCCATTCAAGATCTAAACCATGGCAGTACCCAAAAGTGGAGGAGGTTGCCTGAACCCCGGAATCTGCTGTCCCCCCCCAAATGGCCCCTTGCAGACATAGGTCAAGACTCGGGCCATCCTGCGGTTGAAGAGGGACAGGCCCCACTGTGCAGTTTCAGGGGTAGCAGCACTCAAACCAATCAGTGCAGTTCTGGAGAGCTGACCTCATCATCACTGAAGAATGAAGAATGGGGTCAGCGAGATGGCTTAGCAGGTAAAGGAGCTTGTGGCTCAGCCTGATAAACCAAGGTCAGGTCCCAGGGCGCACGTGGTAAGAGAGAACTGACCCCACAGTTGTCATGCTGGCATTTATCAGTGGCCCTAGCCACAAGGCTGGGCTCAGGCTTCTCTGTTCACGTAAGAGCCTATTCATGGAGCTGGGCCTCAGGGCTTTCCGCCTCCATTTACACCATAGCGCTCCCCTACACAGAAGTGGCTGGGCAGCCCGGCCTAGAGGCTGGAGCACTCTAATGTGTCTTTCCTGTTGGTGGTGTAGTCACATCTTGGGTGTTTCTGGCCCCCTGGATTCCCAGGGCTGTACTGGCTCCTGCTTCTGGCTTGCTGTAGAGGTCATCAGTCCTGCCTTTCCAGTCAGGAGGGATGGACAGGAGTTCAGGCAAGAGCTGCTCCTGCTTGCATGGGCCCCTGAGAATGTGGAAAGAAAAGTCTCTCAATATCAACCATGGTCAAGGTCAAAGGAGAGAATTTAGCTTGTGAGTGTTGTAATTCAAGGTCACTTGGGTGTAACCTTTTCCTTTTTGTCACCCTTTAATGGCCATCTCTACTTTTGGTTGCCAAGGACTCTTTACCTAACCAAAAATAGCAAAGGATTTATCAGACTTTCTAGTGTCTTCTAAGTTCTCTGCTTCCAGATGTATTGTCCACCACAGTCTGCAGATCCTGTGGCTAAGCTGGGACATGAACTGTAGTTCTTTCAGTGATTTACAGAGAGGGCGGGCACTAAGCTGTAGACATCAGTGAAGATTCAAGGCTGGGCTAGGTTATCCTCTCAGATGATCCACAGAGTGTGCTGTGTGCTGTGTGTGGTGTGCACACTGCATGTGTGGTACATATGTGTTATGTATGTCTGTGTATGGTGTGTACTGTGTGCATGTAGGATGTGTGGTGGCTGTGTAGATAGGTGTATATGTATGTTGCATGAGTGGTAATATATGGTATATAATGTGTTATGTATGGATGGAACAATGTGTGTATGTGTGGTATATGATGGGTATGTGGGCATATGTACTATGTGTGTTGTGTGTGCACAGAAGTGTGTGTTGTGTGTTACATATGTGATGTATATATGGTATATGTGTTGTATGCACACAAAAGTGAATGGTATATACATGGTATGTATGTAGTATGTGTGGTGTATGAAGATGTCTGTGTTATTGTATGTGTGTGATTGTGGCATGCACACATGTATGCCTGTGTGTATATATGTATGTATGTGTGAGTGTCTCTGTGTATGTCTCCCTGTATGTATGTATCTGTGTGTGTGTGTGTATGCATCTTTGTATGTGTGTGCACCTGTGTGTATGTGTATGTGAGAGTATGTGTGTGTGGTGTGTGTCTGTGCATGTGTGTCTGTGTGTTTGTGTGTGTGTTGTGTCTTTGTGCGTGTGTGACTGTGTGTGTGTGTGTGTGTGTGTGTGTGCACGCGCTCGTGCACGCGTGTGTGAGTGGTGTCCCCCGTAGTCATCTGGAGGACTAACAGAAGGAACGTTGGTGGAGGCTGCGAGCTGTGATTCCAGCCAGATGGTTCCGTCTGTGAAAAGCCAGTGTCTGTGTTTTTGTTTGTTTTAGTTTGTTGTTTGTTTGAGTGACTTGACCACATAGGGATTTTTCTCCTTGAGACCCAGGCGTCTGTGTCTGAGCTGGGCTGGAGAGAAGCAGCCCCTGGGCTTGGGCCAGCTGGCTGTTGGCTAAGTGTGAATTCTAACAGCCAGGCTCAAAGCCCTGTGCCTCTTCTGATGTCAGATGGCAGAGACACGCTAGATGCCTCTGAGTCAGTGAATTTGAAAGGCCCCAGAAGGTTTTGGGGGTGCTAGAAAGGCAGCTGAGCCTAGAATTCAAGGTTTGGTCTGTAAGTCTCAGGAGAGCTTGGAGGACACCTGAGCCTGGGGCTGAAGGTGTGGCTCGGGGCTGTGGTCTTGCAGCGCCACCTGGGGGCGACGAAGCGAATGGCCGCGCGGCCCCCAGAGGATGAGCCCACTCAACAGTCTCCAACTTAAAGCGGGTGCCCTAGGTCTCCTCTCCAGTACTGACTTCCGGTGAGAGGCTGGGGACTCTGAAAGCACAGGAGGTTCCTGTTGCGGGACCCACAGTCTTGTTTCCGACATCCCCGCCTCGTCATCAGAATGCCTACCGTTTAAAGGCAGTAGCACCAAAGATTTTTAAAACCGTCAACTCTGGGAGGCATTTTTTGTGGGTGCTGCAGTTCACCTGACCTGTTTAGTCGGTTAAGAGGCTTCAGCTCCTGCCGCCAAGCTCAATGGTTTTCCCACGGCGGTTCCAGGCGCCTGCAGTAGGATGCCCAATGGGGCTCATCAGCAGGATACTAGGCAATGGAGGGACTTCCAACCAGAAGGGAAAGGCTAACTCACAACAAAGCCAGGAAGAGCTCTGAGTGCGACACCCACAGAGGCAGGAGGCTCTTATGGGCACGGACTGGTGATGATTGGCCGTGGATAGACCCCTGCTAGTAAGGGACCCATTGAGCGCCCTCTCATCCCTTGTTCCTGCCCTGTCCTCTCTTGCAGTGTTCCTCAGAGAACGGTGCCATCAACCCTGGTTCTGCAGAGATGAAGCCTGGGGTCCTGAGATGCAGGGTTCCAGGAAATGTCTCTTGTCTTCCTGGAAAGACATCGAGTGGATTTCCTTTATTTATCCCTGACGTGTGTTGCAGAAACCATGTGAAGACATGCAGGGTGGTTCAGGGTAAGAGTGGGTACTACTGAGGGGCTGTAGGGGGAGCCACTGATCTAACGTCTGCTCACCCCTCAAGGGCTACCTCATGTTCCCTCTTCCTTGTGCTCACTGTTCTGGCAAACGTGAAGTAAATGGCTTCTGCCACCGTTTTCTGTGGCTTCTTAACTGCTGTGTGTCCAGCTTCCCTCTCTAGCTAGTGCTTGTCGGTGTGCACAAAATGATGGGCAAATGTGAGTCTTAGTCTGTTCCTCCCCACCCCCACCCCAGTGCTCGGTATACACAGCTCACACTACTCAGAGCACAGCTATAAGCTGGGACAGCTGGAAGGTCGTGCCTGTCTCGTTGTCCTTCATAACAGCAGTTAGCACAGTGTTGGTACTGTATTAGTCCTTGGTACTGTATTAGTCCGATCCCTGCCACTGTGACAAAATGCTCGAGTACCAAGTTATAAAGAAGAAAGGTTTATTTCCTTTCACTGTCTCCATGGTCTCAGTCCATGACTATCTTTGTCTATTGCTTTAGGCTACAAAGTGTTGGAAGCATATGGAAAGCAAAACCAAATCAAATCAAACCAAACCAAAACAAAACAACAACCCCCAAAGACAGGAAACAAACACAAACAAAACAAAAAAAAACAAACAAAAAAACAAAAAACAAAAACAATTCCAAAGAACAGGAGTGAAGAACCAAGGGTCCTCAATTCTCCCCCCACCAGGGTGTTCCCCCAATGGCTTAACTTCCTCTTGCTAACTCCACCCTGTAGAGAGGTTCCCTCAGCTCTTAGTATCACCATGGGCTGCTGACCAAGCCGTCAACACATACATAGGCTTTTGTTTGTGTTGAGAAAGGATCTTACTAAGTAGCCTTGGTTGGCCTAGAACTTGCTATGTAGGCCGGGCTAGCCTTTGAACTCTTAGGAATCTGTGTCTGCCTCCCAGGTGTTCATTAAAAGTGTGTGCCACCATATCCAGTCACACAAGGGCTTTAGGGGGACACTTCAGAACCAAATGGTACCTTTCCAGTCCCCTCTCCCCCAACATGACCTGAGTGGTTGAAGGGTAAGGAGTAGGAAGAACTCATAGACATTTCTTTCCCCAGCTTTGGAGAGGCTCCTCTCTAAGGTCGTTCATATGCTCCCCCTTCCCTGAAACACTGGCCATTACCCTCCCCCCACCCCCACTCCCAAGGATCTGGAAGTTACTAGAAGGTTCCAAATGTCCTTTTTGATCCAGGCCCTTGGAAAGGATTGAGACACTGGGCCCCACAGTCTGATCTCAGCCAGGCTGTTCAGAGGGGCTGTTTAGACACCAAAGATGGGCTTTGCTGGAGAATCTCTTCCCACTTCATAAATCCTGCTCAAAGCAGATGATAACAGCGCCTCACTACACGGTGCCTGAGATGGATGGTGACATTTCAGACAACATTGAGTCCCTAATCCAGATCCTGTGACACAGCCTTGGAGCCCAGCAGCATGCCGGGAGACACATAAATGGTCCCTCCAGAGGTGGGGAAGCTTTGGGAGCATAAGAGTGTGGGGTTGGAGAGGAGCCACATGGAGCTGTGGAGGCCTGTGGTAGAGAGCTGGGAGCAGAGAAACTTACCAGGTAGGGAAGGGCAGATGGGGGGAGATGGAGAGGGACCCTGTTTGAGCCTGTTCCAGGAACCAAGTTGTGTGAGTTTCTGGATACCAAGAAAAAGGTGTCAGCAGTAGGCTCAAAACCCAGAGACGACATTGGCCATCCCTTGGTACAGAAGATTTGTAGCAACGGCCTGAGAGGGCTCTGTGACTCTTGATGTTCGGCTAAAGAAAGAGTGGCTCATGATCCTTTTATAGAATGAGGATACAGTCTGTATTCCTTAGGGACCATCATCACGGCAGAGAAAGGGACAGAGTTTCAGGGACTCCAACAAGAACAAGTGGGATTTACAACTGAGAAGCAGGGTGCTGTCGGTGAGTCCTCTATTAGGAGCAGGGCACATCAGCTTGAGGAGAGTTTGTCAGAATGACTGGGTAGGAGTCTCACTGAAGTCCAGTGTGAATAGGAAGCCTCTCAAGCAGGGACTGGGGGAGATCTCCAAGCTGATGTAACAGCACTTTGGGCAAACTGGATTCTACAAGGCAGAGAGGGAACCCAGAGCTTGTCCCCGTGGAGTACTGGGTTCATGGGTGAGAGAAGAAAGGAGAATCTTTGTCAGTGCTCACATTCAACCGGAGGCTGAGACCCCTGCTATGACCTGAAGACAGCCCACTCTCCGTGCGCATGCGCCTTTGGGTAGGCATCCATACAATACTCACGAAGTCGGGGATTTTATTTTCTACTTTACAGTTTACAAACTCTGTTGCGTATTTATTAGTTGATCACTCATGCTGGGAAAGGAAGGCCCTGACCCAGCAGAGGATGTCTGTGAGCCTGGCTGTGCTTTAAATAAACCATTCAAAACTGTGTCAACCATTACGCTCATCCCCTCCCCCACCCCCATCCTCACTCTCCATCCCCGCACCCCCCTCCCCGCCAAGACAGAGTCTCACATAGCACAGGCTGGCCTTGAACTGCTAGGTAGCCAAGAGTGACCTTGAACTCCTGGTCTGTCTGCCTCTATTTCCTGTGTTCTGGGATTACAGGTGAAGGCCATCATACATGGTTTATGTGGTGCCAGGGGATCAAACTTAGGGTTTCCTGTAGGCTAGGCGAACACTCTAACAACCGAGATCCACTCCCCGCTCTCATCCCCATTTTACAGACTAGAAAACTGAGACCCAGGTAAGCTGGCTGCCTCTGCCATCTGGTTCCATGCTGCTCCCACTGACTAAGCACACACTTTATACCACAGGCATCACAACAGCCCTGCCAAGAAGAAACTGAGCCTTGGAGAGGAGACCAGCTCCAATGGTGATTGTTTGAGTCCACTGATCTCAGCTTCCATGTTCTACCGACTTCCTGGTGTGTCCTTTCCTCAGGAGATACCTTACCCTAAACTCACATATATGCGAGATCCCTTGTCTTACTTAAGGAGTAGAGCAGACCTATTGCAGATAGACCTGGTCACATCCATTTTTCTTCTTGTCAGGAGATTGGCATCAGAGTCTGTCCTTGAATATATCTGAGATGTTTTAAAAGGGAGAGCTGCGCTGTGAGAACTTGTGGGCACATTTGGGGAATTAAATCCCCCAATCTTTTCATCCTTCCCCGGGGTTTGCCACCCACGTCTTCCATAAATCGGATTGCATTGTGCGTGCCTTCAAATGCAGATGTAAAACATCCATCGGTCTAGAAACATCACCCGCTGTTGTTTCCAGAGTCCTTCCTCCTGTGGGAGCTTGGGTTTGAATGCGCAGGCGTGGGAGTGCGCACTTTTCCAGTCCTGCTGCCATCGCCAGAGTGTTGCCTCGCTTCCGGCTTCTCTTTCTTCTGGGTTGTTTTTGATGAACAGAACCAGCATCTATCTGCCAACACCCCTGAAGCTTCTGAGCCTGGCTCCTCTAACGAGCTTTGCTCAAATTCTGGGTAGGAAAGGTTTCTCTCTGTAGGCTCGGGATGCAGGGTTTTCAACTTTTGTAATGGCCGTGGCCTTTTTCTTTCCAGCCAGCTGGGTTTACCTCTTCAAAGATGTCAGCCCCAGCTTCGCCAAGTTTGGGGTTTATAGCCCCACGGCTGGTGACTTAACGTGGGTGTAAAAATAGATCAGTGTTTTTTCTTCCTTCTCTTTAAAATTGGAGAGGAAGGGACGTGTGCATGTGTTTTCCAACATCCCATCAGTCAGAAACTGTTGAAGCAATTTAAGCTTAGTTTTCTTCCCCCCAACCCCAAAAGATTCGCTCCAAGCCTGACTCAGACGATGGAACACTTCAAGGAAAAAAATTTTTTCCAAAGAAGTCAAGTGCAATTAATGAGGAGGGGAGCTGAGAGAGAACACATTCCAGAGCGTTCCCTGTAATGTCAATTATGTCCCTGCCTGATAAACACATGAACGTGTGATCCACGGGCTGTTCCCCTCCATGCCGGGTGGACAAGAAGTGACCCTTTCTTTCCATTACAGACCTGGAGGATTTAATTCTCCCAACTGAAACCATAAACAAGATGGACTTTTATATGTGTCACACACACGTAGCTCATGGAGAAAGTTTATTAAAAACAAATGAAAGTCAGGCCTGGCAATGTAGATCTGTAAGCCCGGCTAACTGGGAAGCTGAGGTGGGAGAGTTATTAGTTCAAGGCCAGCCCCAGCAACTTGGTGAGCTCAAAAGGCTTTTAAAAGAGAAGCTGGGAGTGTAGCTCAATGATAGAGTGCTTGCCAGACATGAAGGAGGCACTACATTCAATCTCCAGTACCGTAAAGCGTTCGGCAAAACAGAAAATAGTGACTTAGCTCAGGCAGAGACGTCTGCTATGCACAGGAAGAAACACGGGTTAGAGCACCACAGCAAACAGCGTAGATGTCTTTCACGGTGGTGAGGCAGTGGTCAGCTTTGTGAAGACTTCTGTCTTTGCTTTTGTTTCTTCAAGTCAAAAATAATCCACATGACCTTGTCTGTGGACATGGGCCTGCGCATTAGTGTGAGGTCCCCTCAGCTCCCTCCTGGATCAGGGTCAGGATCCTCCCGCCAACACTCATTTTCTTATCTTCCCCCAACCAAGGACCTCCTCTGTCTCCGGAGCCCCCAGCCCTCTCCACTCTTAACATCTTAAGATCCTTTTTATCCCAAAGCAAAAATCGCCTCTTCACTCAAATCTCCCTCCTAAACCCCCTAGATCATTTGGCCCACAGTCGAAGCTGCCTGCGTATGGGGAGGTAGTCTGTCCTTCTGGCTACATCTGTCACCCGCTCTCACACCGCACACAGTTTTCTCTTGTTGTTCTGAGTTCACCAGTGACTTCCCCATAGCCAAGGTCAATAGGACATTCCCCTGGCCTTCCCCTATGGGATTTCCATGCTGTACTTGGTAATGATCATCCGTCCACCCATCATCCATCTACCCATGGATCCAATCCACCTGCCCATCCATCTGTCCATCCAGTCCACCCACCCACCCATCTTTACCACCCCTACCTATCTACCCATCACCCCATCCATCCACCCACCCACCCACAGACCCTTCACCCCTGCCCATCCATCCATCTATGACCCCAACCCCTAGTAATTTTCAGTGTCAGTTTTAGAATGGTCTTCTGGCTTCTGTGCAGCTATTCTGTCATGGTCCACACACATCTTCACTCATCTCAGCCTATCAGCATCACTTGTGCTCTCTTTAACCAACTGTCTTTCCCTGGATTTCCCTTCACCCTCTGGTTACTCTTTCTAAAGCTCCATGAACTCTCTCTAGCAGGAGCCTCGTCCCTTAGGGGCAGAAGTCCATAGCCTCTCTGGGATAGGGGCCTCTGGGTCCAAGTTTCCACTTTTCCACAGCTCACTCTGTGCTCAGTCACTGGCTCTAGCTTCTTGTGGCTCATCTTGGACTCCTCCACCTTTTGCTTAGCTTTAAATCTTCTCACTTTGGTCAAGATGTCTTAATTTCTCAGTGACTTCTCCACACCCTCAGACAAGGGGCCCAGTGCTCCTCACAGAAGGTCCAGGTTCCCCTAGCTCCTCCTCCATCCCCTAGCTCCTCTCTCTCCTAGCTCCTCCTCTCTCTCCTAGCTCCTCCTCCATCCCCTAGCTCCTCCTCTACCTCCTAGCTCCTCCTCCATCTCCTAGCTCCACCCACCTGCCATTCTGACAGTACAGTAGCCCCTTGGTTTGGCAACAGCAGCACAGTTGGTGGTACACTGTGTGCAGGTGCTACAGAGGTGACCCTGTGAGCTCCCCCCACGGACCCATGTGAACCCCATGAGCTCAGTTCTTACAGGATGCCAATGTCACAGGTGGGCAGCAGAAGCCGAGGTACACCCTCCACATTCTTCACATAGATGACATTCTATGCCCTCCACCAACCGTGGCCCCTTTGTAACTTCTGGCTTCACCCTGCAACCCTAGAGCGCCATCCCATTCCTGTGCTCAGCCATGACTCCCCAACCCCAGGCCAGCTTAGAGCATTGGGCTCCCGCTTGCTGGGATATTTTCTCTGTCCTTATCTCTAGCTGCCTGAGTTCCTAACACAATTCTATTAAGTAAAACCCTCCGTTCCGTGTAGTATCTTCGAAACCTATCCTCCTTAACTGCAGAGGGATTATGTCCTCAAAATACGCATCGGGTGGTGTCCTCTCCGTTTACCACCGTTCAATGGTTCAATGGCATCTCCTTGTTCTTAGGACCAAGTCTAAAGGATTAGCAAGGAATGGATTTTGGTGATTACTCTGACCTCCGCCCTCCCTCTCGCTGCAGCTCCTGGTAGCTCCCCCTCCTTGCCCCTTTCCTTTCTCTACAAACATCGCTCGCAGGTGCCAGACAGCGCGGTGTTGGCCACTGCAGGCAGAAATGGACCAGGGAGTAGCTGACAAAGAGCAGGCTCTCTGCAGACGCTCCCGCAGGGCAAGCCCGCAGCAGGCTCTGGATACGCTCAGACACGTGACTGCGCTAATGAGTCACACAACCTTCACAGCGAGGGTGGTGGTGAGGTAGTGGGGTGGGCCGACGGCACTGGGGTTGACAGCTCATTCTCCAGAGCGTTTCCACAGTGCCCCCTGCTGGATGCTTCACACGCTCGGGAATGGCCTTGGAAGCCAAGCGGTGGATTGGACATTTTATCCTAAAAAAGCAGTGAGGTCCAGGATTGGGAATGCAGCTGCCTTCACAGAGCAGGCATGGTGCCACAGTCCTGCCATCCCGGCGTTTGGGAGATGGAGGCATAAAGTTGAGAAGTTCAGGATCATTCTCAGCTAGCCTGGGCTACATGAGACGGTTTTGTTTTTTTTTTTTTTTTTTTTTTTAAAGCTACAGGTCAAGGTGACTGGATTTGTCGTTGGAAGTATCCCTTAGCCTTCTACATGGAACCGTGATTAGAATACACGAGTGGGATTCCAAGTGTCCACACAAAACTCTGGGGCAACTGATATTTTGACAAGCTTCATGGGAATCTAGGGTCAAGGCCTTCAGTGTGTGCGGCCTCCCTGGCCTGGTTCCCCATGTCTTAGTACAGGTCAGTTGTAGGACCCCTCATTCTCTTCATTAAGATGTGGAATGCCTGGAGGGCACAGCTTGGTCCTCCTCAATAGGGTCCTGATTCGGACAGTGAGAAAGAGGGAAAGGCCGGAGTGGAAGGGAGTGTCGTCAGACCTCTGAGATCTGGGTGGCTGGTGCTTTCCTAGGATGGAACCATAACGTGCCAACAATGAGGAAGGACCCAAGGACTCACATCCCAGCAAAGACACTTTCCCCAGAAAGCCACTGGGAAAGAGCTCGTCAGGAGCCGAGGGACAGCAGGCAGAGTACCAGAGAAACCCAGGCTGTACCATCCACTAGGAAGCTCTCGGGCTTCTTGGCCTCAGTCTCCTTCTCTATGGAATGGCTTCGGTCCATTGTCCCTGATCTAGTCATGAGATTTTAGTGAGATTGTGTATGTGAATTTCCTAGCATGAGGCCTGGTAGAAAGGACCCTAATAAAGGCTGGTTCCTTCCCTCCTTATTAGGGAGCCCCGGGGCTTCAGCAAGATGCTGTCATGGGCTAAGGTCCTCTATCACTGCCAGCCCCAGAAGAGTTTCTGAGAGTCTCCTCCTGTTCAGGAAGAGGATAGCGAGAGAGGCAAAAGGCACGCAGCATGGAGGGGTCTCTTCTGTAGGTGTGGTCTTAGCTTGCAGCAGCTCTTCTGCACTGTGAATGTCACCTTAGGCAGCCTTGGGACTGTGGATTTAAAATACAAACACTAAGCACTAGAAAGGCCCCAGAAGGCAACAGAGGAATATCTCAGGATCTCGGGGCAGGCACATATTTTAGACAGGTCACTGTACTATCGTGAATGCATCACTTGGACTGCCTCAAAATAGGGGTTCTTGTGCATTGAAGACATTGTCAATAAGATGAAGAGTCAAATTATATCTTGTGAGAAAGTAATAGCGATCTATCTATCATCTATCTATGTATTATTTATCTATCCATCTATGTATTATCTATCTATCCATCTGTCTATGTATTATCTATCATTGCCTGTCATCTATCTATCTATCTATCTATCTATCTATCTATCTATCTATCTATCTTTCGTCTATCTATGTATTATCTATCTATCTATCTAACTATCGTCTATGTATCTATCTATCCTTGTATCAATCTATGTATTATCTATCTGTCTATCTATCATCTATCTATGTATTATCTATCTATCCATCTATGTATTATCTATCTATCCATCTGTCTATGTATTATCTATCATTGCCTGTCATCTATCTATTTATCTATCTATCTTTCGTCTATCTATGTATTATCTATCTATCTATCTATCTATCTATCTATCTATCTATCTATCGTCTATGTATCTATCTATCCTTGTATCAATCTATGTATTATCTATCTGTCTATCTATCTATCATCTATCTATGTATTATCTATCTATCCATCTATGTATTATCTATCTATCCATCTATCTATCTATGTATTATCTATCATTGCCTGTCATCTATCTATCTATCTATCTATCTATCTATCTATCTATCTATCTATCTATCCATCTATCTATGTATTATCTGTCTATCTATCTATTTATCTATCTATGTATTATCTATCTGTCTGTCTGTCTATCTATCTATCTATCTATCTATCTATCTATCTATCTAGTATCTGGCAGAATGTTCTATCTGCATATATAAACCACACCTAGCCTACAAACAGATGGTAGAATAAAGGCAATCGAGCCATTGCCTTGCTGTTTCCTCTGGGTTGGGCATGGCCTCTGCTGTCTGGAGTTATAGAAACTATGACCGCTAGAAAGAGACCTCACAAAAGACGGTGCCTCAAAGCACCCGCTCCTGAGAGAGGAGGGAGGCTCATCAGGCCCTCCCTGCCCTCTGGGTTACATGAAGGTTGACTGGAGGTGGAAGACGTAGGACCGGCTAGGAGATGCTCCGCGGGTAGGTATGTTGCTCTAGACACTTCCTGGAGTCACCCACACTGTCCTTTAAGTGAGTTGGACAAAGTGGTTCACACATCAGACTTGGGTGGAATGCTTCTTCGGTCTGCTGGTGCCCTCTTCATCAGAAAAGGCGGCAGGTGAGTCGGTCCTGGAAAGGAGCTGACACAAAATTACTTCCAGGAGTGAGCTTTATGGGGAGAGAGACCTTCACATAGGAGCTGTGATCAAACTTTGAGGTGGGACCGTCCTTCATATTAGATACGGTGTGATGGTGCCTTGAGGGAAAGGCTTCATTCATTAAGAGAGATGGCTTAGAGAGAGGGGACAGAGGGGAGGAGGAGGAAGAAGAAGAAGAGGAGGAGGAGGAGGAAGAGGAAGAGGAGGGGGGAGAGGAGAGGAGAGCAAGCCAGCACAGGTGAGTTACCAGGGACAGCACAACAGAGGAGGGGCCCAGAGAACACCCTTCAGAGAAAATCATGTGACTGTTATATCAGGGTGTGTTGGGAAGACAGAGTGCATACCACATGGTAGAGTCAGGTACCAGGGAGATAAGTTATGGGCTGTGAAGCTTCCCGGGACTCTCTGTCCCAGAGCCCCGCAGTGGGGATTTGACTTGATTTTTCTCAGGCTTGAGGATTTGGCCAGCTTAGAGTGCCCAGTATCTTCAAGGGGTGGGCTCATGATCTGTGCGTGTCTGTGTCTGACATGAGTAGACATTTCTTTATGTCTCCGTATGAAAAGTCACAGGCCACCAGTTAAACTGGGGACAAGACTCGAACAACTCTTCAGTTAAAACCACGCAGACATGGCTACAAAGCACTGAAGGTTCTCAGCCGCTTGGAGGGCACACCAACCATAGCAAATGTTGACAAGGGTGCAGAGCATCCTGAACCCACACACAAGCAGCACAGCGTAGACGGTCACAACAGTTCTGGGAAAGTGGCGGTACCCAGGAGAAGCTTGCAGAAAAGGACCAGAGACTGTGGGGAGTGGGGAACTATTCTAGATCTCGACTAAGGTAGTGTCACCTTGCTGTAGGCATTGAACGGTCCAGTTAGGATTTCTCTATTTTATTGTATTTCTAAGAATAGATTAGTGGCCCCATTGTCAGATTTCCAGGGGTGTTACGGAGATCTTTAAATGGATGACTTCATCCCAGGGACTAAGTATGTGTGTCCTGACCAGGGAAGCACAAGGCAGACTCAGGAGCCAGAGAGCCAACTTACACAGCACAGTTCGGCTCTCTGTAGCATGTGTCGACGTGTAGTATGTGTGTGCGTGTGTGCACGCGCACATGTGAGAACATGTATGATGTGTGTGTACACATGAGAACATGTATGATGTGTGTGTGTACACATGAGAACATGTATGATGTGTGTGCGTGTGTATCCACCCAGGTGCCACAGCATGCATGTGGAGGTCACAGGACAACTTGTGGGAACTGTTTCTTTCCTTCCATCATATGGGCCCTGGGGACGGAACTCTGGTCATTAGGCTTGGACACAAGCGCTCTTGCAGCCGAGCCATCTCGATAATTAGGTAAAAACAATGACCACGACCCAAACCACGAAGCTCCACAAATGACAAGAGTCAGAAGAATTACACCTGGGGTCTTCCCATTCCAAATCTCTTGTGATTTCTGTCACTCTCTCTGGGGAATGGCCTGTGAGCACCTCAAGGCTTGCTGCCTAATTGCAACTTGAGCAAGGCGAGAGGGATGCCTTTGCCAGTCAAGACCAATCCCTTCTCCTGAGCCTGGCATGGCCTTTTGGCTGGATATCTTACTCCCAAGTGCAAGTGGGGATTTCTAGTTCCCTCTCCCCAGAGCTTCTCTTCTCTTTGCAAGGGTCACACGATGGTAACTTACTTGTGTAAAATCCCTCCAGGAGTGGCATGACTTGCAGGCTTGGGAGATGCCGGCCATAAAACACAGCTGCAGCTGGGTAAATTGCCAAGAGTCGGCATTAACGGCCCAGATCATTGACAAAACCATGCCGACAGCCTTGAGTGTTAGGCCCTGAGGACTCCTTGAGCAGCAAACCCAGGTCATCGCAGCAAGAAAAAAGGCCAGAAGTCCTCTCTGCCAAAGCACCTGCAGTGAGGTGGGGCCCCAGCGAGACATGATGTCATTGGCTTTTATCACATCTCCCTGAGGTGGCCTTCCTGGGGAGGAGATGGGAAAATAGAGCCGGCTGCCTGAATTGGGAAAAGAAGCACGGTTTCCAGCCAGTTGTGTCAGAGCCCCTTGTCTCAGAATAAAGCTACCTTGTCTGGCTTGCCCGGGGCAGTGCTCCCGATAGGACCGCAACAGCCGTATCGAGTTCTTTCCACGGAATTTTCTGTAAAATAAAACTGCCGAATCTCTGTAAGGCTGTATCTAAATGAGCTCTTGTGGCCGGTGAGAAATAAAATACGTAATTGCTAAGTAAAACAGATTAAAAATCCCTTTAATCTCAAGAAAAACAGACATAAATATATATATGTATATATATCACATATGCATAAATGTAAAATCTTATAGATGATTTATTATTGTCGTGTGTGTGTGTGTGTGTGTGTGTGTGTGTGTGTGTGTGTGTGTACTTGGATGGTGCACGACTGTAGGTCTGCATTTGTGCCAGGTTTGTGTAGAGGTCAGAGGACCAGCCTTATGAAGCTGGTCATCTCCTTCCACTTGTGTGTAGGTTTCCAGGGACAGAACTTATGTCACCAGGATTCACAGAGGGTGGGTTCCTTTATCTGCTGAGCCACCTCCCCAGCCCTGTATGGTTTGTCCACGTATACTCATCCGTTGAAATAACTGTCCTACCTTGCTTGTTTAACTTAAAAATTACGAGCCGGTGTGGTGGCACAGGCTTATAATCCCAACCGGGACTACAAGGTAAGGCTCTGCCTTGCAAGAAAAAAAAAATAAGTAAATAAAATAAATTCTGGGTGATGATTGTTATACTCCCTGTCTTCTACACAGACAGATGTTATCATTATCTTGATTTTATTTTATTTTGCCTACTTAAAGATTTATTAACAAAACGAATATGCGGTGTTAAACAAGAGACAGCATCGAAGGAGCCGATGAGATACCTCAGTGACAGCTCAGGGGTTAAAGGGCTTTGCCACCATACCTGATGACCTGGGTTCAAGCCCTGTAGTCCACATGGTGGAAGAAAAGCGGTGATTCCCACAAGTTGTCATGCCATGATGTGTGCAAGCCACACCCCCCCACACACACAACATACAAACAAATGTAGAAAGAAAAGAATTTAATACCAAAGGTGCATAATGAACGCTTTTGTCCTCTTGTAACCTGGTGATCTCCCAAAGTCCCCAGAGAAATCACTGTCAGCACAGGGAAACACAATGATACTCAAAGTGCCTTCCCCCCAAAAGCAAGGTGTTTGTCCGGTGAGATATTTGCCCCATCCGTTCTACATGATAAAACGTGCCTGCTCCTTAAGCTTCTTTGATTTTAAACAGCAGAATAAGACCTCGGAGAAAAACAACCACATCCACACAGAGCACGCACACTTGCTCACAGCTGTCCAGGTCAAGACATGGAGCACACCCAGCGTCTCGGAGTCCCCTCGGCAAGCCTCAGAGGCGACTGTTGTCAACAGTGTCACCAGAGGTGGGCGCCGTCTATTTTTAAAGACTTCATACGTGATCGCCATTCTCCATGGCCAGCATTTCTGTGAGACGGGCACCTGTGGTTACTGATAATTTCAGTGATTGAAGCTCCTGTTTAGGTTATCAATGAGCACGACGGTCTGTTCATTTATGGCTAATGGACCAGAAAGTAGTTTCCTGTATTGGCTGCTGTAAACAACGTGGATGAAGCACCTGGTGGAGGAGGCACGCGCTGCTGGCCTGGGTGGGGCGTGTGTCGATGCAGCAAATGACAGTTGGTTTTCTGATAATGTTCACTACCAACCACGGAGTCTCTGCCATTCCCTGTCTTTCTCACTATTCGGTACCGCTGGTCATCTTGATTCCAGGCACTCAGCCGGGCGGGTAGTGCCACAATGGGGCTGTAATTTATATTTCTCTAGTGGCTAAAGAGAACAAATGTCCTCCCATTTTCTTGCTAGCAGTGAAATCCATCCTTCCTTCCTCCCTCCTCCTTCCCCTCCCTCCCTCCCTCCCTCCCTCCCTCCTTTCTTCCTTCCTTTCTTTCTTTCTTTGTTTCTTTCTTTCAGATTGAGAACAATTTTGTTACAGTTTAAGTTTAAAAACAAACAAAAACCCCAGGGCAGGCAGGTTGTGCATCTCAGCAGATGCCGGGAGGAAGAGCTGGAGAAGCAAGGGGAGCACAATGGTTTTAAGTCAGCATGGAGGGCAGTCACGTGACAGGCAGGCACCCACAGTGCACGCAGGGTGGAGGGGCTTTAGAGAAAAACGGTTGTCCAACGTGTCAGGAAAATGCTCTTAGAACGGAGGTAGGAAGTAAAAAGGAAAGAAGGCAGATCTACGGAGCCGCACGCCCATAGTTCATACTTTCCCAGATCTCGTCTTCCTCAGCTGGTGCAGCGCTGTCTCCTTCCAGGGAGAGGCTCTGCAGAGATCTCTGAGCGCCATGGCCACCCCTCGGTGTGTACAGAGCCAAGGCTGATGAGCGATGGTGTGGTGATGCGGATCTGTCCTCAGGAGTGGTGCTTGTGATTCTCGTTGGCAGAAGGGGTCCATCGCTGGAAGGAGGGTTGGGGTCCAGTTTTGCTGTACCCCTCAGAACAAGGATTAAAAGACAGTATTTTCCATGGATGACCTGGGGCTGTTTTCTTGCCTCCTCACACCCATTCCTCAATTCTAACACAACTCTTGGCTGCTCTAGATGGGGCTGTCCCCTCCAGGAGCTCCATACCACACGATGAGGCCCAGCGCTTCCCTGAGCCTGTAACATCTTCTGCCAGCCTTCATTTTCTCTGTGAGTGTCACTCCCCCTCCCTGAGATCTAAGAGCGGAAGACAGCTACAGTGACCCATAAGAAAGCCTCTATCACCAGACACTTCAGGTATTTCTTAAGAACTTACTGTGGACCAGGCCCCACGCTGGGCCCAGGACAAACAGGTAAACAAAAAGGTCCCACCAGCAGGGTTCACAGCTGTGGTGACCTGTCATACACCAAACACATCACTGCACACATTTCAGCGATGGAAACCTGAGGCCACTAGGAAGAAGCAGTCGTGCCACCGTGGGGGAAACGGCCCTGGTGGTAGTTAGTGGAGGAAGAAGCTTGGACAGGATGTTCAGGTGACAGACTGACTCCCACATGGCCCCCAGTCAAGTATGATGCTATGATTAGTGAGGGTGAACCCAGAGCACAGGGCCTTTCCTCAGGGAGTTTATGGTCCAGAGGGGCAGACAGAGTCAGTCCTGGACTAGAAATAATTGACATTGTACCACGAGTTTTCAGAATGGAGGTGGAGGGCTTTGGGTCAGAAGGATTCATGGGGTCTTTGTGAATTTCAAAGGACGTGAAGAATGGGTGAAAAGATACCAGAGAACATTCCAGGAAAAAAAAAAAAGAGTAGAGTGGGATTGTACACTGTTTGAATAAGGACAAACATACTGCTGACTGGAGGGTAAGCTCAGACACATGGGTAAGAAGCGGTCGAAGAACCTGGTACGTGAGTATCCGACACGGTGAGGCTACGGGAGTGGCCCTTTAGGGGCCGAGTTCCCCTCTGTGTACTCATGTATTCCCCAACAGCTGGTCTGGTCACACTGGATGTGTGGGGCAGGCTAGGGTACTGTGACACATGTTCTTTGGTTTAAAGTTTCTGGATGCTTTTGCGAAGAAACGTTGCTCTATTAATAAACACACGAAAAGGATTATAATACAAGATGGACATGATCTTTTTTAGGATTGAAAACAAAAAAGAAAAAAATTCAAAGAAATCCCTAGAGACTCCAGGGGTCTCTGGATATGCGTCTTCTCCCGTGCTCAGGAGGGCAATTAAGGAAAAGATTAGACAAGCGTTGACATTCCCAGCCAACGGCCAAGCACAGACTACTTATGAGGTAGGTATTGTGAGGCCTACAGGAGAGAACCCCCAGGCCCAGCCATAGTACTGCACACTCGACTTACACAGAGAAGGATCCGAGGAATCAGAATCCAGTAAGGAATCGGTGTGTGAACGCCACATCCTTTCTATAGCTGTTGTGTACCTGATACAACAGCTGTCGTATAGTTGTGGGGAAGAAAGAAGAACGGTTAGGCGGGTGAAAGGGCGTGAATGTCAGGTCGAGAGGTCCCGTGCGGAAGACGGCTGTGGCCCACAGAAGCTGGGCCTGCAGGGTCAGAACAGGAAGTTAGTGCATCATGACCACAGCGATGGGGCTGCTGCCATCCGTCTGTCTGTCCAACTTCCTATCATGTGTGCACTTAGTGGAGTGAGAGCCCATGGCCAGAGAAGGATCTATCTCATCTGTCCATGTTCTGCAGAGCATTAAGACCCCAGGATTCTCAAGCCACCTGCTTTTGAACGGAACAGCACAGAAAGCATGAAGCCACCTGTAACTTCTCCCAAGGTGCCCTTGCCATCTGGGTGGCTGGCAGTAGGCAACAGGATAGGAGGAAATGGTGTTATTGGGCTTGAGAGGAAATCAATGGCAGGTGAGAGTCCTTAGAGGCAGCTGCAGTTTTCTGGACCTATTACTTTCCATTTGGAGGTCACCAGGACAAAGCACCCTGTTGACACGAAAATCAAGAAATCGATGTTGTTTTCATAGACAGAAAGCGACCCCTGGGAAGGACCCCCAATGGCTACGCACGTCCAGTCAGAGAGCTATTTGCGGTGCTTGCAAAATGCTCCTTCCGATCACTAGGAAACTGTCCTTATGGTTCGCAACTGAATGGGACTGCTTCTCTTCTTTCCTTTCTCTTCCTTCAGTATGCATCCAGAGAGTTTATCGAGAAACCAGTCAACATCCTGGAGGTCCTCGGGCCACCTCAAATACTGCTGCTTTTGCAGAAACCCTCTGATGGTCTCATGTCTCATCAGCTGATACTGGGGCAGCGAACCCACCACTACCACGATGAGAACACGCTTGAGGTCAGACAGACACCGGCTCTGGGCATACCTGAAGGCTTCCAGGCACCAGCCATCCTTAAGGAAGTGTCTGCTTACTAGACATACCGTCTTTCTGCTGCCCCAGACGGCTGCCTGGATGTTGGAGATATGGTTTTCCCCCGGAATGAAATCTCTTTCTTCAAAGCACAGCCTGAGCCTGTTTTGGGAACTGTACTGAGCATCCAGGTGTTTGAGCAGCGCATTCTGTGCCCATTCAAAGTCTTTGCTACTGAAGCAGAAGTAGGCGTCGTATCTGTATGCGCCAGGTTCCGGATTCCAGAACTTGCCCTTAAACATCAGTTTCTGGATGGTCTTAAAACACAGGAAACAAATCCTCCGGAATTTTGTGACTATGAGGGTGATGACGAGGAACAGAGTCAAAGTGACTGTGCACAGGATGAAAAGGGAAAAGTTTAGGGAGCGCACGGCTTCCTCTTCATCGCAGTCTTTGGTGGATATGTTGTAGAGGGAGCCCCCTAGCAGTGAATTGGGGTACATGCAATATACGTCTGCAGGAGAACCGAACAGGGTGACATTGGTTTGGTTGAGCCAGACGATAAAAGTGCTAAGTTCACAGTCACAGATGAACTCATTGTGAGTTATGTCCAAGGCACGGAGCGAAGAAAACAAACCAGGGTCGGGAGAGAAAAGCTGATTTCTAGATATGTCGAGAATCTCTAAATTAGCAGGTAAACTGCCCGGAGAGAGCATGGTTAGCCTGTTAGCACTGAGACTGAGCATCCGTAATGCAACCAGGCCGTTAAATATTCCGGGCGGGAGGAAATTAAGGTAGTTATTATTCAGGTAAAGGATTTGGAGGCGGGAAAGGCCTTTAAAAATATCCCAACAGAGGCCGGTCTCCCAGGCCAGCTGTAGCATGTTCTCTGCAAGGAAAAGCTGTTCTAAGCTCAGGTTCTGGGAAGGGGCGTAGTCCACCTTGCTGCAGGATGAAAGGCGGTTCTGATTTAGGATGAGAAACTGGAGACCGGGGATTCGCAGGAGGAAGTAGAGGTCAGACAGATTTTCTAGCCCATTTTCAGATAACTCTATGAAGTTGGCGGTAAAGCGGACGTGTGGCAAATGGGTCAGCTTATTGCTACCCAGGAGGACCATCTGTACACTTGGAATAAAACCAATGGTTTTAAGAGCATTGTCACGGAGATCTAAGGTTTGTAGCTTTTTTAATAATCTGAATGTTCGGTCCTGAATGATCCCAATGTGGTTCCTTTGAAGGTCAAGGTAGGCTACACTAGGAAGCCCATAGAAATTGGAATTGTAGAGTTCTCCCAAAAGATTATAGGATAGATTGAGAATCTGTAGGCTGTCGAGTCCATGAAACGCGTAATCGCTGATCTTGTTTATCTTGTTGAAGGCAAGGTTCAGCTTCTTCAAATCCTTCAGCGTCTCAAACAGTCGGGGGTTCAAGGAGAAGATATAGCCGTGTGAAAGGTCCAGTTGTAGCACCGAACTCCTGGCCAGGCTGGCAAATGTGCTCTGGTCGGGATCTTTGATGTTCTGGAAGCCAAAGCCAGAACCCATGATGTGGTATGTAAGAATCAAAGAGGAAATGTGGCTTCCCTGGATGGTGTGGCTGAAGTTCCCTAAGATGGCCGCTGTCCAGCCATTTTCAGAAAGGTCTAGAGTCTCTAGCCTTATGCCTCTGAAGGGGTTCCTGCATGCGTTCCAGTCCACGAAGACTCTGCTAAACAGGCTGGTCGATTTGAGGCCAAAGAAAGAAAGTGTTCTGCCCTGGAGAGGCTGGAGTTCATCTTCACATAAAGTGAATAATCGGTTGAAAGAAAAATTTATATCGCTTAAGGAACTCAGTTCCTGAAATGAAGAGTGGAGGTGAAGGCTGTGAATCTCGTTGGCAGAGAGGTCTAAGCGAGCTAGTGAATTTAGATTTCTGAAGTAAGCGTCCCTTAATACAGCATCGGAGAGTCCACAGTCAAACAGCCGAAGTTCGAAGAGATGGGGCAGTCCCTGAAAAGCGTCTGGATTCAAGACTTCAATCTGGCTCTGGCCCAGGTCCAAGATCCTGAGGTTGGGCAGGTTTCGGAAGGCCTCCTGGCCAATTGTCAAGCGAGCATACTGGGTCCCCAGCTCCAGTAGCAGGAGCTGCTCCAGGAGTGGAAACGATGTGGTGACAACCGTACTGATGTAATTGAAGCTGAGTAGGAGCCTCTCAGTTGTGTTGAGGACCCAGGGAATCTGCGTAAGGTTACAACCTCGGAATAAGGCTATCCGGCCATCGGAGAAGCAGGGAGACATTTCTAACACGGGGCTGGCCATGAAGACCACGCCTATGAGAAGGTCAAGCTGATACACCATGATCCTATGGGAAAAGAGAGAATAAAAACACCACATCACAGACTGAGGCTCGGCACATGGGTCCTCAGCGCTGAAGGGTCTCCTGGGTGAGGGTGCTGTCCCCTTAGAACCCTTTGCTCAGCTGGCTCCAACATTCTGCTGGTACATTCTTCTTGTTGGCGGACTTGGTGGAACTGACACACCCACGCTTTTCTTCTCTACACACTGGGCACCAGTACCTCACGGATATTTCATCCAAGCTGGTGAGGTAGCCCAGTGGTAGAGTACTTGCCTAGCACGTGCTAGGTCCTAGGTTTCCTCCCAGCATCAACAAGCAGCAACAAGACTATGTATTACCCGTATCAGTGTTTGTTCATCCATTCCAGAGTGGCTGAGGGACGTCAAAAGTCATAAAGAAGGGGCATTTTTACTTCTGTTCATCCAAGACAGTCCCATTCCTAGCTCCCAGAATCTTAGCTGATGGTCAGACAATAAACACTTCAGTTTCTGTGCTGTGTTCTGTCCCAGACTCTAGCCCATCCCCCCAAAGATCCAAGATCGTAATACAGGCACTGGGCGCTCTATGCATCTTGATAAAGGATCTGACTTGATCACCCGAATTGAGTGGATTATCCGCCCGCTCCATGCCTGACAGGCATGACTGTGTGAGAGTGTAAGGTAAAGTAGAAATACACCCACCCGCTGACGCTTGTCGTAGAAGTGAGGAACTCAGCACCCCTCCGTGTGCTGCAGCGGCGAAGGGTGTCTCACAGATGTGTCTGGCATAGGCTCCGAGCACAGGTGCTGTGTAAGAGGAGAAAAGAATTAACAAGGATGGCAGAGAGCTGATGTCTTCGGAATGGCCCCATAGGCGCATCTATTTAAAATGCTTAGTGACCTGGGAGTAGAGCTCTTTGAAAGGATTAGGATCAGGTGGAATAGATTGAAGGGAGCCGATCACTGCAACTGGGCTACGAGATTTCAAAATTCCAGGCTAGGCTCTGTCCGTCTCTCTTGGCCTGTGGTTCAGGATGTAGCTCTGAAGTATGCCTCCCAGGCCTGCCATACCCACCACCATGTTTCTTACCACAATGACAATGGACACAGACCCTGGAGCTGTAAGCAAGCCTCAGGTAAATACTTTCTACAAGTTGCTGTGGTCATGGTGTCTCTTCACAGCAATGGAACAGAAACTAAAGACAGCTATCCATCTCTCTCCTTGTAGATTCCTGTCTGCTCGGCCGAGACTTACCATCACCCTGCTGCACCTGCCAGGGTCAAGTGTGCACCCACCATTCCACCCCAGATCAGTTCCCCACGGCTCTGGTAATCACCACATATAAGTCCTGACTGGTAAAGCAAGTCGAGACGGCAGGCGAGAATCTACAAGGAGAGAGATGATATGAGAGGCAGCGACTGAGATGGGTCCTAAGTGATGCCCCTTCTCTCTCTGCAAGCATCCCCAGGACTGTGACTCTCACAGCCTGTAGAACCCTGGAGGCGTAAGTCTTTTTGAGTGGTACCCAGAGAGAAGAATCTGAAGATGCGCTTCAGTGGAGACGAGATTGAGCAAACCAGGCTTGGGGCTCAAGGAGGAAAATAAACGGTGATAGAAATCTCAACTCCCATCAAATTTTATGTACCCCCTCTTTCACATTTTACAATGGTAAGTGGGATCTACTGTGACCCACAAAGCATGGATGAGCATAGCCTCATGGCCCACACCTGGATGCCACAGTGCTCAGCTCAGTCATACCACCTGGCCACAGACAACCATTGTAGAGCTCCTCACGTGGTTTGGTTTTTGTGGCGTGTGTCTGCACACGATGGGGAGTGTGAGCATGTGCACAGCCAGGTGCCTGCTTGCACGTCCAGGGCAAGATGTCAGGTGTCTTCCTCCAGGGCGCTCTGCCTTAAGGACAGGGTCCCTCACAGACCTGGAAGCTCACTGTTCTGACTTGCTCACCTAGCCAACAAGCCTTCAGGATCTCCCTGCCCCATTCCCTGTAGAGCTGGGGCTACAGGCACACACGACACACTATGCACAGCTTCTTCATAGGCTTTGAGGTCTTGAGTACTTTGGAGATCTGTTGACAGTTTTGTGGACATCTCACTGAACTGGCACCACAGACTTAATGCTGTGCCCGGACTCAGAGTTCACCAGGGCCCACCCGTTTCAATACGGTGCGAAGGGCCTTCAGTCCACATGGAAATGACCTCCATGGTTCATGTTCCAGGATTGGGGTGGAAACAGAATGTGTAAAGGGACAGATGGTAATGCGTTGGGCTGTGCAGTCCAAACCCCGACTGCAGTTTGCTGGCTGCTGTTCTAGAGGAACAGAGCAGAGACACGCTGACTCCACGAATAAGGGTTTTTAAGGGACTCTACGATAAACATGGTGTTGAGTGACAAGAAGGTTCAGGAAAGAGCTAGTGTGGTCCTCAAGTCACTGATGGTTTTTGCCCCTGTTATTTTACCCAAACATCAGGCTGATTTCTCATCTATGTAACCCGGTGGAGAAATTCCCTCAGGGTCGTGAGCATGCCAGTGCCAGCTTGGGGGAAGCACAGTTACATTTCTTCATTTCAGTTCTGACTTTTGCTGGGATCAGTGTTGAAACCCAGGTATGGCCACTGAACTAGATGACCTTGAATTTCTTCTGGTAATGAGTGATAGGCCTAAATAGCATATATCTCAAGATATTTCGGTGTCCAGACCACAGGCCAAGCTAACATGAAAGTAAGCAAAGTGAAATCAGCTGAACAAGTAGACCGTAAACAAACCTCTTTGGGCTCACGCTCTAGTCTAAAGGTATCATGCACACTTGTGTCTTTAAGGTGTATAGGAGAATGGAATAATTCCACTTTTACCTCTGAGGCAGATCTCTGGTTGAAATGGCTGGCAGGACCGGTGAGCAGGGGAACCAGGTACGCAGTGAGATGAGGTGCCTGGAGAGGCTTACGTTGAAGGTGTGGGCGCCGGGCAAGCATTTGTTCTGAAATGAGAGGCAGAAGCTCAAATGTGTGGAAGTAAGTACATCCGACAGCAACGAGGCAAGCGTAACTGAAGGTGAGCACCCGGCAGCCAAGGTTCACAAAGCAAGAGGTGGGCGCTGAGTAGTGTGGGCACCAGGGAGAGACAAACCACAGAAGATCACGTGACCCCCAAGCCACGCCCACTAAGTGGTTGAGCCCAGAGGGGAGCAAGGTCCTGAACACAAGGCTGAAGAGCCCAAAAGAGGCATGAGAGCTATGGCCACCTGCTTTTTTTTTTTTTCCAGGCTGAGGGATTGGGATCTAACCCTCAGGAAATCCTTTCAAAGTCCATCAGAGGAGTCCGCCATCTTGTGGTTGCCTAGAGGAGAGAGAGGAAAGGAAGAGAGGCAGGCTAAACTCCGGGGTCAATCATAAATCACTATCCAGATGATCAAAAGAAACACGTAAGTTACTTCCACAGTTAGGAGTCTCTGGTGACATGTGCGTAGCGGTAGAGCATTGGACCAGCATGCACGAGGTCCTGGGTTCGGTCCTCCCCTCACCATGAACTCCCATTCAAAACAGCTGATAGTTTAAGTCATTGCACTGTGGCTCGGTGGGGTGGTGCGTGCCTGTAATCCCAGAACCTGGGAGATGGAGGTGAAGACTCTACACAGTCAGACCTTATCTCAGACAGAAGCAAAACCCACTGCACCACGCATCATACACCCCACTCCCAGGATTTACAGGAAAAATGGGGCTAGAATATAAAGTTCAGAGGATTCGTCATCAGCACAAAAAAGGACAGGAATTAAATAAAAAATGGTATGTGGTAAGCCAAGTTAAATAAACAAGAGACGCATTAATACTTCAATAGACATGTACTCGACTTTGGGAAAGACCTGAGGTTTGCTGGTGGAAGTGGGCGTCAGGAGGTTTCAGTCACTGAATTATTATGAAATGGTGAGAAAAGGGAGGGTGTCTGACATCGGGGGAAAATTTAACACCAACTGTAGATGCCTGAGGCTCAAAATACACTGAGAGTGGAAGCAGCTGACAGACACTGGGGTATATTTTGTGTATTCTTAGGTGGCTTAGTTCAGCTTGGTGCCATCGTCTGTCTTCATATACAAGAAATTGCACTTCAGAAAGTATGAAATACACATATTTCTGATACTTCAGGTTTTTTTTGTTGTGTTTTGTTGCAATTGATTGAACCCATGGCCTTAGGCATGTTAGGCAAGAGTTTTTCCACTGTATCCCCAGCCAAGTTCTCTAATACATCCACAGTCTTCCCCAATATATTAGTTTTATGGCCTAACGTCCATCTTCTTAGAACAAGTTCACATTTTGAGACTAGCATTATAGCCTTAACTAAACAGCGCAGGTTCAGTTAAGGGGGGAAGAATCTGGTTTTGTACAGTTTCACCCTCTGCATTGAACAGTGCGGGCTTGGGAACTAGCCTTGCAGACTACAGGCTGCAGGACAGAGGAGGGCTGGGTGGGGCAGGGTCCTCTCTTCAGCCTCGGTGTTCTTGTTTTGCTTAGGGACTGACCAAGATGAGCAGCCTGCAACCTGAGGACATGCTAGAATCACAGTATAGTCTGGAGACCTGTGAGCCCTGGGCTCCCCCAGACCTGTTCATGAGACACTTACAGATGGGGGTGCTCTCAGAAATCTGTATTCTTAGCAGGCGTGCAGACTTGACACACAGTCGAGCCTGAGAGCGCTGGCACACATCCATAACTGACGAATCTGCCAACACCGTGAAATCACCTGGGGGCTGAGCCTCAGTCCCGCCAGAGAGAGGCTGGTTTTAATTGATCCGGCAGGCACGTCCAACACACGGCCCACAGGTCCCAGGCAGTTAAAGAGAGCCAGGACTGCTGCCCAACACAGACTTCTAAGCTCCTACTTTAAAAACAGGATGAGATTCTCCCTCAAGTTATTTTCTTTGTAACTTGATTGCAAGGTTCTTGACACTATGTTGCAATGTCAAAAGGCTGGACATCCCTGGTAAGGGTGAGGCATGGGCATCTGGAGTTGTTAGCACTCAATAGGGGACACCAGTCACAGACAATAGGATCACCTACCCCTCTGGCTGCAGCCCTGATTCCACCCCAACCATCAGGTGCATAGAAACACCAGACAACAGGATTTCTGACGACTCAGCCATTCTCCCTCTGCGTAGATACAAAGGTACAGAAAGCAAAATCTCTTAAAAAGGAATTTATACTCCATGTTCATAGCAGTGAGGCTCACAATAGCCAAGAATCAACAAAGGGGAACATCCAAGACTGGGCATATATGTTATGGTGTACAATTCAGCCTTAAAATGGAGTAGAAGTCCTTTAAAATTTTTTAATTTTATTATTGTTATTATTATTGTGTACATGCATATGTGTGCCCATGTGTATATGTGCATGTCTGTGTGTGCATGCCTGCGTGTGTGTGTGTGTGTGTGTGTGTGTGTGTGTGTGTGTGTGCATGTGCATGTGGAGGTCATAGAACAACTTTGTGAAGTCACTTCCTTCCTTCTGCCTTTACAGGGCTCCAGGGACCAAACTTGGGTACCTGCTGAGTCATCAAACTTGGGTAACTGCTGAGTCATCAAACTTGGGTAACTGCTGAGTCATCTCTCCGGCCCCAGAGGAGTAAAATCGGAACATGTGGTGCAACATGGATGGATTCTGAAGATGTTATACTAAGTGTAATCAAGGAGACACGGAAGAGAAAATACTGTGTGATTCCAAACTCTGGCACAGGCTGAGCAAACACTCTCCCCCTGAGCTGCACCCTACCCTACACAAGGATTCTAGAATATATAAATTTACAAAGACAGAGGGAGCCGTGAGGTGACTAGGGGCCGAGAGGAGGAGGAGATGGAGCAGGATTGCTCAATGGACCTAGAATTTCAAAAAATCAGGATCACAAGAAAGCTCTGAAGATAGATGGGGCAAATGTGTTTAATGCCACCGAACTGCATGTGCCCTTAAGACGATTTGAACGGCAGAGTTTATGCCATGCATATTTGATCACAATTTAAAAAAAGAACTAAGCCAGCCAGGTGTGGTGGTACACAGCTGTAACCCCAGTAGTTGGGAGGAAGGAAGGGGATATGGTTCAAGTTCATCCTTGGCTACATAGCAAGTTCAAGGCCAGCCTGAGCAATTTAAGACTCTCCCTCAAAGAGAGAGAGAGAGAGAGAGAGAGAGAGAGAGAGAGAGAGAGAGAGAGAGAGAGAGAGAGAGAGAAATCAATTTAACACGCTAAAACCCACTCCTGGTACTGCAGCAGATCCACAGGCCTGGAGGCTGTTGAGAGAAGCATTTAAAACTGTATCCCAGGCACCATCGAGGCAAGCAGTACTCAGGCCCCGCTTTGCGAAGTGTGGGTCTGAAGGATCCCCTCCAAGGCAGACATCCCACGCTTCTCTGGGATGAAGCTCTGGTGAGAAAGCTGGAGAAAGCTGGACTTCGGGTTTTGATTATTATGGCTGGCTTACCTCGTGTCTAGGGCTCGGAGGGGGACAAACAGGAATAGAACAATCAATGCTGGCCTCCATACTCCTGCCTCGCAGTGTTAATTAAGGTAATCAGACCTGAGGGAGGAGGTCAGCATCCCTTTCCTTTCAGCTGCCTTCATTTCGAGTTAATCCCAGCCATTAAGAGAGCAGGTTGCTTTCTTAATTGCCGGAGTAGAAAGGCTGCCTTTTGGAGCTATCTGGGTTAAGGGCTGTGGTATCTACAGCAATCCATAAGCTTGCGTTGTGGGGGATGCTGCTCCTCCGTTAAGGGCTGTGGTATCTACAGCAATCCATAAGCTTGCGTTGTGGGGGATGCTGCTCCTCCGTTAAGGGCTGTGGTATCTACAGCAATCCATAAGCTTGCGTTGTGGGGGATGCTGCTCCTCCGTTGACACCGAGGTTAGTTGGTGAATAGCTCAGGCTGAGTCAGGGAAACCCTCATGTTAAATACTTGATCCTTAGAAAAAAATCACACCAATAACGGATCATGGGCAAGGCCCCAGGCTCTGAGCTGAGACCCAGGCACGCTGTGTCCATGAACCAAATTGTGGAGAGAATGTTTCTTCTCGCACGGAAGACTCCCTAGGCAAGAAAACCAAAATTCATCTGCAAACAGGTGCCTCAGGGAGTTACTCCAAAGGCCACACAGTCACGGCCTGTGGACTAGATCCAATGTGAGTACTCGCAGCTCAGGCAGAATGCCGGGTTGGAGGAACTGTGGCCCCAGAAATGCTCTGGGCTGTTCCAAGCCGTGCCCGATTGTTGGTGTCATTTGAATCTGAAGTGTTCTCCGTGGGCTCTCGTTTTGGTAGCTGCACCCTCCCCCAGCCCCAGCTAGTGGTGTTGTTTTGGGAGTTGTAGAAGCTTTGGGAGGTGAGACCTAGTGGGAAGAAGTGAGTCCATAGATGGGAGACCTTGGAGGGTTATTGTCCCTGGCTCTGTTTTATTCTCTGCATCCTGGCTACTGGCACTTTTCCTTCTATCCCATGAACCATCTCATTCCTCAGTACTGTCAGCCCTTGGGCTTCCCAGTTATTTCCGACCAGCTGCCCCACCAGCCGCCTTCTGTGTGTCCACACACGGTGCATAATGGTATCCACACAGGTGTGTGACGTCGGCGTGCCTTCAGCACGCTGTCCCCGAGTCCCTCGTTTCTCCCACGGTTCAGCAGCCACCCCACACAGCAGCCAATAGGAAGGCTCCAGTCCCGGGTCTGCTGCTGACCTCTTCCAGTCACTGCTCAGCTAAACTTTGGGGAATGGGGAGACCCACGGCAGGGCTCTGCACAGTCAAGAGGTAGCCCCACTCTGTGCTGCTGTGACGAAACCCAATGCTTCAAGGATGTCACAGTCCTGCAAACATGATTGCAAGAGACACAGGTTCCAGGGCTGGCTGGCAGGACTCCTTGCTCATGAGAGCTGGGAGTGGTACAGGTCCCATAGTCCCCAGCCCCCTGCACTCCAGAGCCTTTCGGATGGGCACAGCAGGTCCCATCTTCTGACAACTTCTGACAACTGTTCTGCAACCAGGACTCAGAGCTCATCCTGTCAGGTTTCTGGAGATGCTATGGGCTCAAGAGAGTGGCTGGTTTCTTTACTGATGCTCACCATTCTCAGTAGGGTCTGCGTGCCTCTCTAAATGTTTATGATTCCTCAACACAAAGCACATCTGTTATGTCTAGCCTAGCAAGAACTTCCCCATTTATCTGCAGTCTTTCATTCCATGTGCCATAGGTGGGGGTGGGGAGGCCATGAGGCACCATCTCTATCTCCCTGAATTCCCAGTCTGGGTGGTGCTGGGATTCCCTACCTTTCCTCGAGGCCACAGACCATCTACTAAATCTCTGCTAGAAATGTACTCCCAAACGGCCACAGGGCTCCCTGGTTTGTATTTCAAAGCTCACCTTTCTGTAAATTAGAATTTCAATTTCCAATGCCAGGTAGTGCTTTGTTCTCTCGGGCTTATGGTAAATATTTGCTGAGTGGATGAATTCATCCACATCCCGCTCTCATGCCTGCCTCCCTCTTCCTGGCCCTGCAGGGATGGCTGCCCAGGGCATGGGAGATTTGTGTGCTTCTCTGGGTCCCTTGGAAGGACTTGTCTCAGCTTGTTCTGAGCAGCCTTAATTTTCCTTCAGTCTCTCCTCGAAGTCTTACAAAGCAGGCGAGGTCATCACAGATTCCCTGAGAGCCCTGCAGCGATGCACCTGAGAACTTTACTTTGGAAACTTAACCGTGCAGTCCTGCAGCTGCCTGGCTCAATTCAAGGCTCACTGGGATAGCTAACTGGGACAGCTACAGGGATCACCGTGCTTATCTCCCATCGAGTTATGGTTTGGATTTTAAATATCCCCAATGGCCTATGTGTTACGTCTTAGTCACCAGCTCCAGGCTCTCCCAGGAAATGGTAGAACCTTCAGGAGGGGTGTAATGAAGTAGGTCAAGGTACTGCAGTTGTCCTCTTGAAGTGGATATAGAGACTCTGGCCCCTCCTATCTCTTTCTGCTTCTTGGTATTATGGGATGGGCACTTTCCTCTGCCACGTGCACCTGCCATGATGTTCTGTGCTGCCACAGGCCCTAAACCAACAGGCCAAGTGACTGTGGATTAAAGCCTCCAACCCTTATTAATTAGGTTAGGTATCTTGTCACTCTGACAGTATGTGACCCTAATGCATGCATTGTTCACTGGGCCACTGGAGGGTGCATCCCAGAAGGCAGTTCTGACCAGAGACGTCCTCAGTGAGTCCTCAGGTCCACAAACCAGAACTCTGCAGGGTGGCTCCAGGGGCCCCATCTTAGACTACAACTCATTCTAGAAGGGTTACCTAGAGGGGATATTTCAGGTTGAACTGTCATTTTATAGAGGAACAGCAACTCAGGCAACCATCCCAATTTAACAATGGCCATGTTATCTACTGTCTCTGTCCCGCCTCCTGACTTCAATATGACGTTTAGAATCCGACCTTCCCTTGTCCTTCATTTCTCTGCTTACCCTGGTCCCTAAGCTCTGAGTGTGCAGGTGCACACACACACACACACACACACACACACACACGTGAACACACACACACCACACGCCTCCTTGGCTCACTCCATTCCATCTCCCCCCGGAGTCTATCTCCAGCGTTCCGCACACCCCTCCAGGCACATTCACCTCCCTCCCTTGAGCTGCTGGCTTCATCTTTGAGGCAACAGTCCTTTACATCATGCCTTCCCTGTTAGACTGAAGTCTTACGGCAAGGAGCAGGTTTTATTCATATTTGATGCCTCACCGTTCCAAGCACAGCTCCAGGTCTCCGGCAATATCCCTCACCCCCATTACTGTTTTTGAAGCCAGAGTCTCACTATGACCACCCACCTTCCCATACTGACACCAGGGGCACCTAATAAGTTCTCATTCTAGGGCCAGTAGATCACTGTTGTTCAAGGATTCCTGAGACCATAGGAATCTCGGCCCAGCCATGGTAGCATTTAAATAAAAATGAATCGGAAGGCACAGCGCTTGCTTTCCAAATGAATAGAAACCGTCACACACAGGTTTTTTCTTGCTGCACATCACTATGCAGTTTCCACTATGTGTGATTTTGCTTCCTTGTTTGACTTCCTGTGTTTTGGCTTTCTAAAAAAAATTAAAAACTGAAAAGCATACAAAAGCAAGGGGTGTCACTATGATACCTCATCCTACAGCTGTCACTATACGTGAACTTACTCACCTTGACGTTTGGCTTTCTGAGACAGAGTCTCACTGTGCAGCCCAGGCTGGCCTCGAACTCCAAGTTTTTCTGTCTCTCGGGTGCTGGGATTAGAGGTGTGTGTCCCCCATACCCCCCCCAATGGAATGTTTCCTGGAAGAAAAAAGTTCAAAATTATTTTCTAAGCCAAGAGCTGTAAGGCATGAGGGCTGAAGAGACTGAAAGGTCTGCCCCAGCCTCTGGTGCAGAAGGTGATGTGTAAGTCATTCAGTCAGATGGGCAACCTTTCTGTCTTGCAATACCAGTGAGGAAAATAAAATCACTCTGCTGGTGGGCGAGGATGTTCCCCCTGGGACCTAGAAGTCTTTCATCACTTGCCTGTGAATATTTGATTTCTGAGATTCCAGTCCTAGGACGAGACAATTACCATCTCTGTACTCTAAGGCACTAGGAATTTGCTGACTCATAAGTCTTGTGGGTTTCTGGGGGTGGGGCTGAGTGGGTGGGGGATGGAAGGAGTAAGGTAAGACCACCTTCAGGATTTGGCATTCCTAAGCAGCAGGGTTAGGAGCGGGTGTGTAGGTACAGGGGCCTCGAATATGGATGACCGTGTCTTAGAAGTTGAAGAACTGACTTGGTTAGCCTCAGATCATCTTGGAGATCATCTTGATTAAACAGGTCCTTAGTGAAGTTGGACCCTCGGCTGAGATCTCACACTTGGTAGATGATAGGGCTGGGGCTTGAATCCAGCTGCGAGCACAGCTGTCAGGTTGCCACTGTGGTCTTTAAATGCAACCAAACCTTAAAATTCTAGCGGGCATATGCAGAACCTCAAAGGGTGTTGTCCACAGGGCTCCCTGGAACTGGGGGGTGCTGATCCATCTCATTTGGGGAAACCTGACAGCAAGCACGTTTTAAAATTAAGAATAATTGTGTATGTGTGCATGCTCATGTGGAGGCCAGAGGCTATATTAATTCTCCCGTGAATGCCTTATGGCTATATTAATCCATTACCCCATATTCTCTCACCTCTCGCTGGAGATTTCTCGTGAGGGAGAGCTGGAAGAATCCCATGGCTTAATCTGAGGGAAGGAAGCCAAGAGAGCTTGGGATCCGTTTCTAAGGTCCCGCGGGTGTTCTCCTGGACAGCAGCAGGGGGCGCACGCTGGGCAGAGACCACAGAAGCAGCCCTCGGCCCTTTGCGGGAAAACTGGAGCTGGGCTCGGCTGGAAAGGGCCGATTGCCTGCCTAATGGGGTGCGTTTCCAAATTAAGATGACGACCAAACTAGTGGCTAAATTCGATCCTCGCTCCAAATTTAACAGGTGCGTGAGCTTGGGTAAGCGCTGAAGTTCTTTGAGTATCAGTTTAATCGTCTATTAAATAGCAAGGATAATTGTTTCCACTTCCGGACTCCAGCCCCACTGGGGCCCAAACCAGAGAACCAGTTACCTGTATATAATCCTCCAGCAAGCAGTTCTTGCTTTGTTTAAGTACACAGCCAACATTCATGTACCAACGCCTCACCAGAAAGGCACACCCTTAGAAACCACTGAAGGGGAATGAAGAGAGAAGGAACAGGTTCACAAATGGGTTGGTATTTCTTTTACCATTTGTGGGAAATAACATACCAATGACCCCTGTAGGCAATGGTCCCTGGCACTCCAAGCAACAAACCAAACGATACTCTGTAAAAATAGTATCAATATTCCAATAATACGCTCAGAATGGTCTCCTTCTGTCCGCTTATTATAGACTCATTAGCACACACTTTTTCCAGCAGCTGATCAAAATAAAATAATTTCAACTGGGTGATTATGCAAAGCTAGCGACTGTCGAGACACACTTAAATCCCTCCGGGGGCAAGGAGCTCACGTAGCGGTCGAATGCTCGGCGCTGTCTGTTGCCAGGTTTAGGTACGGTGCTCTCAATTAGAAAATTAACACCGCAGGCTCTGACAGCCTCCCAGAATGCAGCTCAGCTAAACCTTGAGTATCGGTGGACAAAGTAAACCGCCAGGCCCGGGAGCTGGAGCAGAGCAAGCTGGGGACTCCAAGGTTAGCAAGTAATGACACAGGCAATCGATTTGCTAAGAGCAGCAGAAGTCCTTTGGAGAGTGATGTAAATTGGAAGCCACCGGGGGTTGGGGTGTGTGTGAACAGGGAATGGATCCCTACTAAGCCCAGATCAGATGTGCAGAGAATGGAAATGGGGAGCGAGGTGAGAAAAAAAAAAAGTGAGAACCATTTTGAGAGGATCTGCAGTCTCTATTTGAAGAGAACGCTTCTTAGACCCATAACACCAAGTCAGCTCTGTGCCTGGCACAGACACTCCTGGTGCAAGCTGAGCCCCAAAGTAGGGGGAAGACAGCCCTAAGAATCCGGGTGCTTAGAGGAAAAGATGATTTCCCTAAGACCGAGACAGGAAAGGGCTGGGTGATGTGTTCCAGTCAGAAGCACATTCCCCAGAAGGTTTACGCATGTGGATGACACTGGAGGCAGAGAGTCAGAAAGATGACTAGGCTCTTGTCTGCTGGTGACAATTATCTCCACGGTATGTGAGCTCACAGCCAGCAGTGCTGGGTCCAGAGACACCAAGTCTGAATTTGAATCCTCCTGCTGCTGCTAACTGGGCATTCTGGACAAGTTTTGGTTTTTCTCGTCCTCAGTTTCTGCAGTTCAAGTCACAGCCATCCAGGGACAGTGGCGTTAAGGTGTATGTGTTCGAATCCTTGCAGGGTCTCTGTTGCTCTCAATCGGGTGAACGAATGGTATATCTGTACAAGCGGCAGCTTTGAACTCAAAGCCTGACCTGATTGCCCATGAACTCTAAAGTTACCCAAGGGAACCTGACAGCAGCCAATTCTCCCCAAGCAGAACCTTCATCCCCACGTGAAAGCCTGTTGCAGGGGGCCTTGAAAACACTGGAAAATAATGTCCTTGGTGGATTGATGGAAGTGGGTTCACATCGACAAATCCTGCCTTGAAGCAGCACTCAATCCCAGAGTGTGTAGGTTCGTAACAGATTGGAACACTCGCTGTTCCCTTCCTCTGATTTCCGCCTCATCTCACCCACTCCACCTCTCACACAGTTTCTCCAGCCACTGCCCTCTGGCCAACATGTGACAGAACCATACACAGAAGCAGCCTGTGGCTCCCAAGAAGGGCCTCTGGGGTGAGGACATGGACTCTCGGCTGGGGAATTCAGGAAGAAAGCATCTTAGCCGTAGAAACAGAGAGAGGGCCCAGGAAGACAGGCTTTGGTTTGGACCTAGGAACTTTAGTTTCCTGCTGCGAAGTAGCAGAATACTAAAGACATTAGACCAGAAGGGGCTGCTAGGGAGACAGAGACTAAGGAGCCCTCCCTTAGGGATAACGAGAGTGACCAGATGACTGAGCAGGATAAACCGACTACCCTTTTCTCTGAGGACTTGGCAGTGCATAAAATCTGGGAATTGTGATGATCCTGGGGTGTTGCTGTGAATCCCAGCCCCTTAAGATCTAAAGTTCAATCACAGTGAGCTGGTTTCTGGAAATAAAGGAGCAGTGTGGCACATCTGAGCGTGTCCATGTGAGGGGGGTCACACTATCTTTTGCTTTACATGCCAAGAAAGGAAAGGAAAGGTAGCTTTGTCACCGTGGAGGAGGATCATACCTCTGAGAAAGCTGCGCTCACAGCAGCTCGGGGCCTGTGGTGGCGTTATCCTTTATTTTATGTGTGCGGAGAGCAAATCCTTCTGGGTTCCCCTTTCTCTAAATCGGGGTGGATAGGAAGGGTAGAGGAGAGGGACACGCAGCTCAGGTGCCTGGGCCTCCTGCAGTGTCTCACATTGGGTTTTGTTTATTGGCCGCTGAGTTACTCATTGACTATGAGAGTGTGTAAACCACACTGAAACGTGTCCAGATAGAGAACTGGTCTGGTGACACTGGATGAAGGTGTCAGGATGTGACCATGAGCCCACAGCGAGGGGCCAGCTCACTCGTCTAGAGTGTTAACAACAAAGAGGTTTTAAGGGGACAGCTCTCTAGTCATGCAGGCCGAGTCTGAGTCCTGGCTCACCAGGCTTGGCAGTTAAGAGCCGTTCCTGCTGCAAACAGCCCGAGTTTACCTCCTGACATTCACCTCTGGAAGCTCTCAACTACCTGTGTCTCCAAGTCCAGGGGACCCATGCACACCTGTACTTAGGTGTGCGCCTGCCTGTAATCCCAGCACTTGGGAGACTGGGATAGTAAGATAAGGACTTTAAGGCTAGCCTGGGATACCTAGAGTCTCAGGATAGTCTGGGATATACTCAGTCTCTAAAAGAAAGAGATTTTTTTTTCTGAGCAGAAGAAGTGAGAAAGCATAAAAAGAAAACTGAGGCACGGTCAGAACCATGAGGGAAAGTCAGTTTTGCAGGGTCAGTGCATGGGGAGAGGGAGAGGGTAGAGGGAGAGGGACAGAGGGAAAAGGGGGAGATGGACAGAGGAGGAGAGGGGAAGAAAGGGAGATATATACATACATGCATACATACATACATATATACATACATAACATACATACATGCATACGCACATACAGGATATGCAGCAGGAGCTGCAAAGGGAGGAGGGCATGTGGTCAGCAGGAGCCCCTGCTTGCCCTGAGCTCTAGGCTAACCTAAGTTGAGCTTTTAAACACTTAGCTCTTCCAAGTTCTCTGATTCTTCCAGTCCCTACACCCTGCCTCTTGGAGTTATCAGACACCACTATGCACTTTTGTCTTGACTTCATTCTGATTGTCTCACAGGGGTGGGGTTTTATCTTCCTATCCACACCTGGACAGTTCAGAACTGTGTGAGCCTCGCTCTAACCTTGCCTTTGTCCCACAGACCTGAGGACATCACAGGCTGTGGCGCATGATACCAGGGCTGGGAGGCCCCAAACCCTGGAAGATCTGTAAGGTCCAGATCCACTCTCTGCATTCTTCTCCACAAAATGAAGAACACGCAGACACATCTGGGGACATTGGCGCTGCAGGAGTTTTGGCTACATCAGACTGAAAACATGCAAGGGCAAACAGAATAATTCTGCTTCTAATCCTCAGCAGGGATATAGAGCGGAGGGTGGAGGGAGTTAACGAAGAAACCTTTGTGCTGGAGACATCGCCCCAGGAGAGGTCTTCCCTCCTCAGACAAAACTAAGACCTGACAAGATTAGCTTTGCAGTCACACAGTGGAATCAGAAGGAATTTTTCTCGCTTTGCTCAGAGCAGCAAAGGTTAGAGGGGAGTGATCCTGGGCCATCACTGAGGATGAAATTACCTTCCAGGTTGTCCATCAAGCCCAAATGTACGAGCTAAGTCATCCTGATTATTATAATAGGGACTCTTCTTGTGCCACTCCATAATTAAGTTTCGCCTGGACCCCGACTCTGGGACAAGCCCAGAGTCCCATCACAGTGTGAAAGACTAAGCATTTAGCACAGCCGGACCCAGGATTCTTCCCAGGGTTCCCTCCTGACTGTGCATGCCATGCTGTGGGTTCCTCACGATTGGTTTCTGCCCCAGAGAATAAGGTGAACGGAGTCAAGACGAATACTCAGAGTTGTGTCCTCTGAGGACAGGCCACATGTGTGTGGCAGAGCCCAACTGCTCCACATCCCAGTGGCAGGGAAGCATCCACACCCCCTTCCAGGCACGGACAGGAGGAATGCATTACTCACCAGCTTGAGGGGTTATCCTCAAGTTACACTTCCTAAAGGGCTGTTAAGTTGCAGGCCTGTGTTGCCCAGAGCGAGATTGATATGCTCCAAACACTAGCTAATTACAAGGCTAACCTACGACTGGGAGAAAGCAATCGCCACAGAATCACATTCAAGGCTACCTCTCTCACCAGACAATCAACAATAGGGTGGTCCCTAACCCACCACCACCCTTCAGGAGACAACTGCTATCCCAGCTGAGGTTTTCCAGAGCAGAGCCAGGACTGTAGTTGTCAAAGGCCAATGATGTTGGCCTCGGGGCCAACTGCCCTACCTCTCCCTGCTGGGTAGGATGTCCAAGGACCTCACTGACTGCAGTGACATCTTTTTTTTTTTTCCGGAGCTGGGGACCGAACTCAGGGCCTTGCGCTTGCTGGGCAAGCGCTCTACCACTGAGCTAAATCCCCAACCCCTGCAGTGACATCTTAAAGACGTCCATAGTTCATTTGATGGTGGCTGTCTGCTTCCCCTTACAAGGAAGACAGTGAGAGAGCCTCCCGGAGTAAATACCTGTCTCTTCCAGAGGGTGGGGCCAAAGGTGAAAGCCAGAAGAGCAAACTAGGGAACCTTGTCCCAAAGCCAGCCTGCAAGTGACTTGTCAATCCTAGATTGCCCCTCTGGGTATTCACTCTCTACTCCCTCTTGGCTCGCTCAGCCGAGGGACCCCAGTTTCCGCGGAACTGAGTGGCAGAGGGCGCAGGCAGGAAAGACAGTTCAAAGGGCCCAGGACTAAGCCAGGAGGAGGAAAGAGGGACTGTGGCACTAACCGTGCCCAGCCACTTCCCATTCCCGCCGGTCTCGGGGAACCCCCTGTTGCACCCCTTGCAACTACAAGGCGCTCACCTCCCAAGCGGGATTCCCACAACGCAGGTTCCAGGACTGACCTCACTCGGCTCCAGGCACCAAAGCTGCAGCCAAAAGTGTGCTGGGCTCGGAGGAGAGCACCAAAGTGTGCTGGGCTCGGAGGAGAGGGGAAGGGGGAGGAGAACCCCGCCCGCCGCCAGGGCCCCGCCCACAACTCTGACCACGCTTACTTTGTTTTCTGAGTCCTGGCCAAAGTACCTCAGCCTAGGTACGCTCTCTGCTTTCTTGCCAGGGAGGAGACCTCTATCTCTGCTGCAATGATCTTGCGAGTGAGACAGGAAAGAAAGTAGACTTGTGGCAGACGGTGGATATTGGCTATCATGGAGCCCGGGACAGGCGGCAGCAGACCTGCCGTGGCTTTTGTAGCTACCCCTAACCGTCCATCGAGATAATGTAGGCCTGCACTGACGCAAGGAAGGTAGCCTAGGCCCTATCCTGAAGTACTGTACAGACACACAGCCAGCACAGCAAGACCTGACCCGGTGCAGGTACTTCAGTTCTTGCCTGTGCTCTTTGGTTTGTGCCAAATTCAGGCCAAATCTTGGAGATATGATGCTGGCGAGTGAAGCTGGCTGTCATCTTGCTCTCTACTACTCGGCTACACCCTCTATTTTAACTATTGAAGGTGTGTGTGCGTGCGTGCATGCGTGTGCGCGCGCGTGTGCGTGCGCGTGTGCGTGTGAGTGTGTTCGTGCATGTGTATGTGTGTGTGTGTGTGTGTGTGTGTGTGTGTGTATGCACGCGTGCACACCATTCATTAGGATCTGTCCCTCTTGTTTATTGAGACCTTATCTCTCACTGGCCTGGAACTCACCAAGTCTGCTAAACTGGATAGCAAGCCTCAGGGTTGCTGGGATGCTCTGTCTCCCCAGTGCTGGGATTACAAGCAAGTACCACCATGCCTGTCGGCTTTATTTGTGTTAGGGATTGAATTCTGGTCCTCATGCTTCAAGCGCTATACTTCCCCACCCTAATACTAAATATCTGAAGGTCAGATTTGGATCAGCAAAGGCCACTGCTTGGGACTGAAGGCCAGGGAAGGAAGTTGTGATTTCCCTCAGAGAACACAAGAGCTTTCTGTCCCATGAGCCCTTCTGTCTTAACTTGCCTTTTCCTTCCCACCCTCTGTCTGCGTCCTGGGGGTGGGGGGTGTTATGAGGGTTGATCTGCTTTCTAGAAAGAGACATGTGGAAGGAAAGAAGAGTCAGACGCTTGCTGCTGCTGGAGTGCTGAAGGGAGGGGATTTGTAAGGGAAGGTGGTGGAGTAGCTCTCTGGGGGTGAAACCCAATTCAAGGGCAGAAGTGTCACAGTCTGGAGTAAGACTGGGGTCACATGGAGGTTGGGCAAAAGCTGACAGCTGCCTCTCATAGCTGGGGTGAAATCCCGGGTTGATTCACACCCTCTAGCACTGCCTGACAGCAAGGTGATACGATCAAGCCAGGCAGGAGAGATAGGCTAAAACAAAGCCCGCCACTTAATTACCACGAAAGATCTCATTATACAGGCTTCTCAAGTCTTCTCAGCTCCGCCTTGGCTGGCAGCTTGAAACCCAAGTGACAAGTAGCCTCAAGTGGCTCTCGAAAGCTGAGTGCAGAGGGAAGGAAAGGCCTCCCCCCTAACCTGCTCTGTGGTAGGGATTGGGGAGGCTTGTAAGCCCAGGAGGTAGGGACCTACCTATAATGTGGATGGGACTGAGAACAAGGCCAGGGAGTGTTGGGTACCATTTACATCCTTCCTAAGACCATACGGGATTTATCACAGGAGAGCTAGGAATATGGAAAGGGACCTCCTAAGGCCCTGCTCTGATTGATGGACACCTGATTTGGGAGATATATTCTGGTTACTGGGCCCCAGTGACTCATTGTCAGAATGAACTGCACTAGCTGCAATGTACTTTCTTCATGATTTTTGTCTTTTCATTAGATCGCTATCCTCCCAGCATCACATCTTCAAAAGGAACGCTCCTAACACCTCTATAGATAGTTTCCAATTTATGGTGGTTCTGTTTGTGAGTCTATATCTATATTTACATATAATATATATTATATATATTTTATATATACTTTGTGTATGTAATGGTGCAAAAGTAACTCGTATTCAGTAAAAACTGAACATTAGCCTTTGAATTCAGGTCTTCTCCTGTCTTCGTATTCAGTTCTATACTTTTTCTTTATTTTATTTTTATTCCTAGGGTGTGTGTGTGTGTGTGTGTGTGTGTGTGTGTGTGCGCGGGTGTGGTGTTTGTCTGTGGCAGACAGCTACATGTGGGTGCTGGGAACCGAACTTGGGTTCTCTGTAAGAGCAGCAAGTGGTCTTAACTGGTGAGCCATTTCTCCCGCCCCTTGTTGTCAGTGTGCACGGCTATCAAGCCACACTCCGGTTCAGCCACACGGTCACAAGAGCAAACAACCAAACCCTGTAGCTTACGGTTTCTGAAGCTGTGGCGCTTGGGAGGTTGAGTATACTAAATGAGTACATTTTCCTTCTACGGCATTTTCAACTTACGATGAGTTGATTACGTCATGGCATCATGATGAGACGGGGCTCTGCACCCAAGTTCGATCTATCACCTTGTTATCTGGCAACCCATCTTCTTTCCTCTCACGACTATAATTTTGTATCGACATGTTTTTTGTGAAAGTGAGACTCACTTCAAACCGCCAGACCTGATAGACACGGAAGGAGAGGAACCATGTCTCATCCTCTCACTTCAAATCTAATACCAGGCAAGCATTTCTTATTGTTTGAATGCATGAGCTCTATTAGCTGTCTTTGTTTCAAACTTAAGACTCAGTCTGTGGCATCAGACATTAGTGACAATAATATAAATACTAACTATTGTTACTATGTCTATTTAGAAAGTAATAACCCAGACAAGATTCAGGAAAGTGCAAACTCCAAGACTCACTCACTAGGTACTTTCTAAAACTGACGACCTTTCCAAGAACCAAATATTCAGTTTCCCTATAGAAACGTCCTTGTGTTTCTTGCCAGGAATACCAATCTGAGTTAAGTCTGCCTGTCAGCATCGTGGGTGTGTGTGTGCATGTATGTGTGTGTGCATGTATGTGTGTGTGCATGTATGTGTGTGCATGTATGTGTGTGCATGTATGTGTGTGTGCATGTATGTGTGTGTGCATGTATGTGTGTGTGCATGTATGTGTATGTGTGTGTATACATGTGTGTGTATGTGTGTGTGTGTTTAGGCACACGTGTGCGCATGTGCATGTACATACAGTCCCATTTTTACACTCCCCACCCTGCAAAGTCCCAGCAGAGTTGGAATGCTCCGACCCATATCAGCGAATGCCCAACGGTTGGAGTGAGCTCTTCCTGAAGAGAGATGAGTCACGCTTCTGGCGAGGCTTCCGGTCTGCTGGGATGACTCGCAGGGCTCTGTGTTCTTCAGGCTTCCCTGTCCTCCAAGGCATAGCCAAGGAGGAGGCCCATGTGAGCCATACAATGTTCCATTGTGTTGCCTGGCAACGCCAGTATGTTTTCCTTCCTCTTTTGTTTATGTCATGGCACATTTTTTCTTTTTTTAAATCTCTTCACCTTGATTTTCTGTAACCCTGCTGCACTGGTGTCAGAGACCATGCCTCTGACAAGTGTGAGAGCCCGACGAGACCTACACAGCCCATATTCTCTACCATCTCCATGCTCTGTGTCAAGAAGTTCAAGGAGGCTCCCTGTAGGCAAAGACAAAAATCTAGAAACCCTTACGATTGGAGCGAGGCTATGTTCTGGTGCAGTATAAGATGTAGCCTCTCCCTCAGCTGAGTTGTCACACTTCTCCCCTCAGCTGAGTTGTCACATTTCGGAGCTTTCGTTTGTGGGGGTTCCAGGGTAAAATATCTCCCTAACACCACCAGTAGCTTTCTGCTTCGCATCTTGTGGCTATTGGGGGTCCTGCAGGATGGGTGGTGTGGAAATGGGCTATGTGACCCCCATTATATCCAGACCTGATTGTTTTTAATAATCAAGCTCCACACTAGCCTTAAGGGGTAGAACAATTTTGGCCTAAAAACCAACCAACCAACCAACCACTGAGGTAATAGGTTTTGGCTTTTAATCCACTTGACCTAAAAAGAGTTTGACCCTACAGATGACCATTTCTTCCAAACTATCTTCCCTCAATATCTGTGACCCAACAGTCACTCTGGACCTTTTCTTCCCGGCTTTCCATGACAGGGAGGTCTCTCCATCCAACTTCCACAACAGGTGGTCCTGATAAACTTTCAGTTCTGTGGCCATGTTGAAGCCTTGTGAGCTGGCCACATTGCTTCCCTTGGTTATCCCAGTCAACAGAAGTTTTGTTGCTGTTGTTGTTGTTGTTGTTGTTGTTGTTTTGTTTGTTTGTTTGTTTTAGCCTAGGCTCTCACTGTAATCAAAGCTGCCCTAGGAGCAGATGTTTATCCAGAATTCCTCTAGAAGATTTCTCTCTTGCCAGTTCCTGATCTCTAGCCTGACTGGCATTGTCCTAGTCAGAGCGATCACCTGCCCACCCCACCCCCCACTTAACTCCTGCACTCTGAATTCCCCACCTGCTGGCTACCTGAGCTTGAGAGCCACCTATGCTATACCTGGACTCAGAGCCCAGGCTCCCCATTTCTTAGTGCTGCAATTGTGGATGAGCCTTTCAGTCTCTCTCTACACCGTAGTTTCTGCTCCTCAAATCAGAAAGAATGATACTTACCAGGTTTCCTCAGAACCAAAATAATACAATGTCCGCAGAACAATACCAATTAGATGATGGTTGATTAGGATTCTTTAGAAGAGCAGAATTCATGGAAGGAATATATATTATAGAAGGAGATTTGCTAGACAGACTTACAGGATAGAGAGCAGGTAGCCCAATGAATGGCTGTCTGTATGTGGCAGAGAGAGAGAACCCGGTAGCAGCTCAGTCCACCAGACTGGATCGATCACTCAGCAGTTCCCATCCCAGACCAAAGGCCTGGAGCTCCCTGAAGAGTAATCGGTATTGACCTCCACATTGGAAGTCCAAAGAAGCTCGAGTCCGCTGTCAACAGAGGTTGGAGACAGCTGCCACAAATACACTTGCTCGGGAAGAAGCGAACAGAGGCAGGCACCTTCCCCTCAGACCTCCAAGGCTACCGATGGGAGGGCAGTGCCCACCCTGAGGGCTGTTCTCCTCTTTCAGCTAATCCTCTCTTGAAACAGTCTCATAGACAGGCACAGAGGTATAGCTCCTTGATGATTCTACATCCTGTTAAGGAAACAATATCAACTGTCACAGAAAGGCAGATGATAGATAAGTGATAGATAGATAGATAGATAGATAGATAGATAGATAGATAGATGGATGATAGATATAGACAGATAGACGAATACCTAGATACCTAGATAGAGATGGTAGGCAGATAGATAGTTGATTAATTGATTGATGACTGATAGACGATAAATAGGTAGATGGATTAGGTAGATAATTGAGAGGAAACTTTGTAGGGAAATTGACTCATACAGTTATGGATACTGGGAGACTGGCATCATGGCTCAGTCAAGTTAACACCCAAGATCCAGAGGAGCCAAAGGTGCAGCTCTTGACCTGAGGCCAAAATTCTTAGATCTAAGAGGCCACTGGTGTAAGTCCTGGCGTTCAAAGGGCCAAGAACACAAAGAACATGGAGTTCTGGTGCTTAACATCATGATATGGTGTTCCGGTGAGACGTTCTACGAGAACATGAGAACATCGATGTTCTAGCTCTCAGATAGAGAGGGAGGGAAGAAATGTTGGTTGTGAGCCAGCCTTTAAAGGCTGAGCCGGGGCTGGGGATTTAGCTCAGCGGTAGAGCGCTTACCTAGGAAGCGCAAGGCCCTGGGTTCGGTCCCCAGCTCCGAAAAAAAAAAGAAAAAAAAAAAAAAAAAAAAAAAAAAAAAGGCTGGAGCCAACTCCCCAGCCTGAGGGAGGGAAGAATTAAAGGAAGAGAGGAAGAGAAAGAGAAAGAAGAGAGAGTAGAAGAGCAGAGGATGAGTTTACCCGTTGCATTTTGTTTGTTTGTTTGTTCGGAGCTGTGTAAATTGCTCAGCAATGTGATAAAATACTTGGTAAGACCTTAACTGGAGGAGAAGCTTATTCTGGTTCATATTAGAGAAGGTAACAGTTCAGTCCATCATGGTGAAGAATACGTGGTGGCTGGAGTGTCTGTTCTTGTCCGTGCTGCTTAGGGTGTGTGCTCCTCCCACTGCCTGTGACTTAATCTCATCAATACATAAGCCGTACATCTACAGCCGCCCAAAACAGCACCGACAGCTTGACCCAGGTGTTCAAGCACATACACTTACTGGCCATTTCAAACTTACAACATTATCACGGGCCTCAGCCACTTAAAACATGCCAGCATCAAGGCATGTAGGCTGGTGGTTTCAATGCCGCATTCTTCCTCATAGAGATGCCCAGAAATGATACTCTACCAACTGTCTGGAAATCCCTTAATCCAGTCAAGTTGGCGCCTCAACTTAACGATCTCGATAAATAAATCATCTTGCAGGAATATAGCAGAGGGAGGCATTCAGAGCCTCGTTACGGCCATTGCCAGGATCCAGCTGTGGAGTACAGCATCGCATTTAGGGATGGAAGAAGTCTCTTTGTGGAAATCAGACAGCCGTTGGCCCAAACAGATGCAACAAAATGCTAAGGTGGTAGCCAGAGTCTGGCAAGGAGAACCTGGGATCCTAAAAACCGTTCTTGTGAAGAGTCAGAAGAAACCTCATCCTGAACGTAGTGGTTGTGCTAAGGTGTGTGCGTTCATGTGTGCATGAGCCTGCACGCACATCATGTGCGTGTATGTGTCTGCCTGCCTTTTTGTGTGTGTCTGTTTGCGTGGAGATCAGAGTTTGACATTGGCTATACTCCTTAGCCCTCCACTGTGTTTTTTGAGGCAGAGTCCCTCACTGAACCAGGAGCTCAGCTAGGCCATTTGGCTGGCAAGTCCAGGGACTCCCCTTAGCACTGAGATTGCGGGGCTGCACTGCCATACCTTACTTTTTTATGTGGGTGCTGGGAATCGAACTTGAGACCTCATACTTGTGTGACAAACACTGAAGCATAGTTGTGCTCCACAGCCCAAGCTGTGCCGATAAGGGCCAGCTGAACTACGTCCTCCCAACTCTGTCACAGCTAAGCTCCCGTGACCTTCTGAATTCCTCTAGGAGACATACCCTGTCTGTTGTCTCTCATCATCGATAGAACTGATTCCCTAAATGGTCTCTGTGGTTTTGCTTCCTCTCCTCTTCAGCTTGATCTTCTTGAGATCATGCCATTGTTAAAAACCCTCCCGTGGCTTCCGTCTGCATTTGGAATACTGTTCGACTCTTGCTTAGATTTTAAGGTTCCGTGTCCTCTGCCACTACACCCTGCAAGCTCGGGCTCCTGCACCTCTCCTTACCATTGATCTGTGGACACACTAGAGCCCTCCACGTTCCTCCTCCCAACCTCTGTCTCTGCAGTATCTGTGCCTGAAATCCCTAACAGACACTTTCTGCTCCTCAGCTTCAAGCCTCAGGTAGAACATATCAGTTCTTCTTAGAAACACACCCTGTCCATTTTACCTAAAGCAGAAGCCCATCTTTGGCCTCTACCCACCATGTTTCTCAGTATCTCATTGATTCCCTTCCTGCCTCTTAACACTGTCTGAAAAATTTGGGCAATTTCTGGTGTACATGTTCACAGCATAATCCCCAATTAGAATAGCCATAAATTAATAATCCTCATTAATAAGATATGAAGAGCTCATTTGTGATTAGAGGGCTGAGAAAACTGGCTGGAGCAGTGTTCAAATCTCACCTTGCTCTGATCGACTCCCATACAGTCAACCAAACATCCCTAAAAATCTGTCTTCACATCGCTTGTCTTCGATAGTAGCCCATTTCCCATTGCAACTAAAATGACTCGATTTGGTTTGGTTTAAAATCATGTTATTCTCCCTTTCAGGGTTGGTTTCTGATTACTGTAGAAAGACTGGAAACCTCAGTACAGGGAGGAGGGAAGGATTCAACCTTTCTGGTAGTTGCAACACTGTAGCATTTCTACAAGTGTCCCTTTGGGCAGATTGCTAGAAATATCCTAAAGAGAATTATCGCGTTGTGGAGAGAGGTGGTTTCCCTATTATGAAAGTGTCTACTCAACTGTGGGGCACTACAGGAAGTGAAAAGGTAGTACAGTGAGTAGAGCATGTGTTCAGCGTGCACAGAGTCCTGAGTTCAAGCCCTAGCAATGGACAAAGTGCAGGTGGTGGTCCATGCCTGTGATCCCAGCGCTGGGGAGGTCGAGGCAGGGAAATCTGAGTTCAATGTCATCTCTGGCCACAGTGTAGTATGCCACCAGCCTGGGACTCTTGAGAACTTAGGAATCCAAAAACAAGTGCAGGGAAAAAAAAATCACCGAGGTCTTTCTCCATCCTTATACCCTGCTCTGACACACCCAGACACATACTCTACTTGGCAATTTTTTGTTTGTTTGTTTGTTTCTGTTTGTTCCCCGGGATCACAAGCAAGGTATGGCCCCAGCTTTATTTGACCTTCTTGGGGCGCAGGTTGTCGGTGTGGCCGCCCTTCTTACAGCCGTTGACTGCATGGGGGCGTGCGTGGCAGTGGCCGCAGATCATCTTGTCACAGTTGTACTTCTGGGCAAATTGACGAAGGGACTGCGCGATGATGCCACTGCGCAGGCGCAGCACTGGGTGCAAGGTGGACTCTTTCTGGGTGTTGTAGTCAGACAGGATGCGGCCATCCTCGAGCTGTTCGCCCACGAATATCAGCCTCAAATGGTCAGCTAGGGCGGGTGCCTTCCTTGTCTTCGTTCTTGGCCTTGACATTCTCCATGGTGTCACTGGGCTCGACCTCAAGAGTGATGGTCTTTCCCTTCAGGGTCTTCATGAAGATCTGCATGTTGGCCTCCGTTTGGCTGCCTCGTTGAAGAGAAAGAGGACAGCGGAACCGGAAACCCCTTGGCATTTCTTTGTAATACACAAAACAAACACAATTTTCTAACACACTGAGGACACATGAATACTTTGTGAAAGCTGTTTTGGAAGACAGGACAGAAATCCGCCTCAGAACCTTACTCAAATTCTTCTCACTCCTCAGGCCCCTTCATCCTTCTTGGCAGAGAGATGTAGCGGGCAGTGCCGCCATGACTGTGAAGACAGGTCCCAACGACAGGATTGCCAGTTCCTCTCCTTGCTCACTGCAGGGTCTTAGGTGGGCATGCGTGGCTTAGCCTCTCTGTCTCACTCTCCTCATCTGTGGAGTTGGGATGGTAGTATTAACCCCAGGGAGTTGGTAGTACTCAAATGTTTTAAACCATATTCTTGTTTTGTCTTCCCCAGTCCTTTCCAGACTTTGGAGCAATTACAACACCAGCTCATTTTGCATCTGTAACTCAAGAACTGTCATTTGATTGGGAAATTAACCACTGACACCACAAACCCACAGTAAGACTCACCAAGGTTAATGTATTTAATAAGTGAAGATTTCTCTAGACAGGGTTCCGTTGCTTGGAAATAAGATTAATTTTTGTCTGTAGTTCACATTCATACTTTTTCAAGTTCTCTTTGTAAGACACACACACACACACACACACACACACACACACAGAGTATGGGTATAATGCACACTAACAAGATCATACCATACAGGTTGGTTGTTTAAAATCACATAAGGTGGGCTGGCAAGATTGGTTAGGGGATAAAAGACACTTGCCACCAAGACTGAGTGCTTGAATTCAATTCCCTGGACCTACATTGTGGAAGGAGAGAATCAGCTATTACGAGCTGTCTTCTGAACTTCATATGTGTACCATGGCATGGATGTGTGTATGTGTATGCACAGGCATGCACATGTGCGCACACACACACACACACACACACACACACACACACACACACACTAAAACTAAGTTTAAAATGTACTATATTTGTGTGCTTGTGTGTGCGTTTGTACTTGTATGTACCAGAGGAGGTGTTGGACCTCCTGGAGCTGGTGTTAGCATCTGTAAGCCCGCCCTACACGGGTGCTAACTCAGGTCATCTGCAAGAGCACCTGATGCTCTTTCTCACTAAGCTTCTTCTCTAGCCCAGACAAAAGTGCCCTAAACGAAATAAAGGCTATCACGTCTTAGATAGAAAATGATGTGAATAGAAACCGATGGCTTTTTTGCTTCTACGTATTTTAGGAACAAGAACTAAAAACCGAAGGGTTGGAGTGACTCAGTATGACTCAGTTCTTGCCTCACATGCACGAGAGGCCATATTCAGACTTCCTCACCCGGGTCAGTGAGGGGTCAAGGTAAACGTGTTGTTTTGCTCTTCTGCCTTCCTCCTCTGCCCTACTGACCTTCTCCCCAATAATCGTTTCAGATTCTGTGCTTCCTGGATGTGTCTCACTGTTTCTTCTTGGAGCACTAGTGTGTCCTTCCTGCCTGCATTTACTACAGAGCTGGGCATGAAGGTGAGATTCGATCCTACTTAAACCCGTGGGAGCTCTTAGGTATCGAGACTTGAAGATCATCAGGGAGGGTGGGTGTCTCCTTCCCTTACAGCCTCAGTCTCTGCCCCTTGGTTCCTGGTAACACACTGGGTTTGCAAGTGAAAAACAATGATGGGTAAATGGAGGTGGAAATGTCACAGTTGCCCCTCCTTAAAACGTAGTTCCCCACCCCTAGATAATAAAGCACAGGCAAGTAAGGACTGTTGGGAGGAGAGTTAGCCTCCTTATCGGATGTCTGATGTGTCATGGTCAGCCTTGAGACCATGTGCATGAAATAACAAAATGGATCCAGCAGGTTGTGTGTGTGTGTGTGTGTGTGTGTGTGTGTTTGTACATACATATATGTACACACATATATCTATATAATAATAATAATAATAATAATAATAGAAGAAGAAGAAGAAGAAGAAGAAGAAGAAGAAGAAGAAGAAGAAGAAGAAGAAGAAGAAGAAGAAGAAGAAGAAGAAGAAGAAGAAGAAAAGAAGAAGAAGAGAGAAGAAGAAGAAGAAGAAGAAGAAGAAGAAGAAGAAGAAGAAGAAGAAGAAGAAGAAGAAGAAGAAGAAGAAGAAGAAGAAGAAGAAGAAGAAGAAGAAAAAGAAGAAGAAGAAGAAGAAGTAAAAGAGAAAGCACTAGGAGCAGCAGCAACAGTAGAAAAAGAAAAAGATAGAAGAAAAGAAGAAGAAGAAGAAGAAGAAGAAGAAGAAGAAGAAGAAGAAGAAGAAGAAGAAGAAGAAGAAGAAGAAGAAGAAGAAGAAGAGGAGGAGGCTAAGAACTTGGGAGTGGGAAGGGAACATGGGGAGGACTGGAGGGAAGAAAGGGAGGGGAAATTATGTAATTTCGTTTCAAATAAAAACACACTTAGAAAACCAGACGAAAGGGATGGAGGTGAAGGCAGCATGGCTGTGTTGATGCCCATTAAGGGAAAGGTATTTCCCTGTGGTAAAGTGTGGAAGCTTTTATAAATTTATTAATTTTTCTTTAATTCTTTATCATTGACTCTGCTACATGATTTTTTGTTTGGTCAAAAGAATGTGATCTGAGTCATCTCTCTCTGGCCCTAGGTAGAGACGGGACTTTCTGAACTGCCAGGAATATCTTAAGATCACTACCCAGAAGGAAACCTTCTGGAAAGGAGAAAGACATTATTGTCTCTATCCAAATGGGCCTGTGTGCTGGGTACCTTTAACTGTCAACTCGACGTGCTCTAGAGTCACCTCGGAAGGAATCTTGGGTGATTGCTCAGATCAGATTGGCCTCTGGGCTTGTATGTGTGGGGACTGTCTTGAGTATTAATTGACATAGAAGGGCTAACCCTGCCACCGTGGGCAGCATCATTCCCTAGGCAGGGGTTCCCGGACTGTGTTAGAAAGCTAGGTAAGCATGCGCCTGCGTGAACCAGCAAGCAGCAGTCCTCCGTGGTGTCTGCTTCACATTCCTGCCTTGATTTCCTTCAGTAGGGCCTTAACCTGTAAGCGAAATCAACCCCATTTGTTCTCCAGTTGCTTTTGTTGGAGAGCTTTCCGCAGCCGCAGGAAGGAAACCAGAACAGCCTGTGGGTCATCTAGACAGGCAAGTGCCTCTTGGGAAAGCTGTTCCATAGACTTTGGGAAATCTTATACAGGCTACCTTACTGCGTAGTGGCATGGCGGTCAGGTCGGCCATTGTGTATTCTGACACCATAAGTGACCTTTTCTTTTCAATGGACACATGGGTCACTGTACACTCTTACCTTGTCAGGGTGGTGTGTGTGTGTGTGTGTGTGTGTGTGTGTGTGTGTGTGTATGTGTGTACGCACGCACACTCGGTGGTTCCTTTGGCCACTGCCCATTCTATGAGTGTACCTATTCTGTAATAATCTCTTCCTGTTGTCAACACTATGCTCTCTGTCAGGTCTGAATTCTTTCGAAAGAGATCACAGGACTGTGGAAGGGAAGTCTAAAGGAAGGTCCTGGTAATAGTAAGGACACTTCCTACTGATGCTGTCCCTGTTGCCTCATGTTCCATTTCAGTACCACGTTTGATTGTGTAGCTAAGGTAGTTGTATTTGGGATCTCTGTCTTCATGCTTGCTCTCCCCTCTTGAGGTTAGTAGGTGATTTGGGGGGGATGATGTTTGGCACTGTGCTTTTTTTTTTTTTTTTCGAGATGGGGGGTCTCATGTAGCCCAGGCTGGCTTAGAACTTCCTATATAGCAAAAGGTGACCTTGGATTTTTGATCCTTCAGTCTTCACTAACTGCACGCTGGAATGACAGGAGGGTAGCATCCCACATTTAGTCTATGTGGTGCTGGAGACCGAACCCACAGCTCTGTGGATGTTAGCATGTGTTTGACCGAGCCACAACCCAGGCCACTAAAGTGAATTTTGTCTTGTGTGTGACTGTTTTGCCCGTGTGGATGTATGTGTGCTATGTATGCGCAGTGGCCCACATAAGTCAGAAGAGAACTGTAGAGTTCCCTGGAAGTGGAGCTACAGACGGTTTTGAGCGACTGAGTGGGTGCTGGGAACTGAACACAGGCCTTTTACTAGAGCAGCAGGTGGTCTTAGCCACGGAGCCATCTCTCCAACCTGCTACTCTCACTTCCAGAGATCTGAACACTCCCCTTTCCATACTGGACAGCACTTGTTCCCAGGGCTTGCCCCGGGTTGTGTGCCCCTTCTCTGTATAGCTTTGGCTCTAGAGGAGATGAGACTGAGGCACACTGTGGCAACTCTATTCCTTTCAGCACTTGCCAGACTCACTTCCCAGACCTGTCTCTGGACATCCAATCAGGGCCCTCTCCCCACATCCAGCACAGTCCTTTTCTCTGTCGCACTAGGCTGCACTACTCTCTTCTCCAGCCACACCCCCCCCCACTCACCCACCCAGTTCTCTGCAATGCCTTCTGTACAGCTGGGTTGAGCCAAGGGACATCCTGACAGTGTCCTCTCTTTCTCACACCTTCCACCACTGCCTCAGTAACTCTAGAAGCATCTCTCAGAGAGATGTGCTGATGAGGGGCAGGGGAATGCTGGGGAGGTGAACCGAACACAGTTCTTTACAAGCAGTTGCTTTGCTGTTCAGCTGATCCAATCAATACAGATGTGGGGTCTGGGAGTCAAGATCAGGCAGTGGGGAAGGGTGTGGTTCCTATCTCTGCCTCCAATGTGACAAACATACCTCAATGCCTGGCTCTCTTTGGCCCTCTCAGTTCATATTCCTCCTATCCTCGTCAGCATCATGGTGGGAAGTTATGAATTTCAGTGAATGACAGCCACACAGACTACTCTGAGATATTTACCTCTCTTGGCCACAATTTGGTAAAAATGGGTTCCGTGAGAGAGAGAGAGTGTGTGTGTAAGCGGTGACCATGGTGGCCACAGTCAGGAAGGAGCAGCCAAGAAGAGGCCAGAGAAATGATGACCTCAAGGACTTACTAAGTGTGACAGGTGACCATTTGGCCTGTGATGTAGATTGGAAAGTGTGTTCAGGAGGACAGGGTTAGGGAGAGAAAGCCTCTGAGCTGTTATGGTTGATACAGAGGACAGGGGTAGGGAGGATGTTGTCTTGGGAGCGTGGCCAGCCTGACGCTTGGTGAACACGCAGCCCAAAGATTTGATGTTCGCACTTCACAGATGCAAGCCACCTCAGTTGCTGCTGCTGCTGCTCTTCCTGGTGGTGAAAGAGAGGCAATGACTCAGTGGGTATCCAGGTCATCTGAGGGTGTCACGTGACTTTAGGACACAGGATCTGTAGAGAGAAAATTGATCCCCAGATAATAGACAGCACATTCCTTGGTGCATGCTGTTCCGGAAGTTGCCTTCTCTCTGTAGCTGCCCCAGCCCTTCAGTTCTGTGCTCACAAATGCCTTCTCCCTACCAGGGTCCCTAGAGCCCCTTGGCAAGGTAGACATAGGGTCTGTTAGTTTCAGATACTCTTATCCATAGATGTCTCAGAATCTGCTCAGAGGAAGATGGTGGAGGCAGGTGTGTGTGTGTGTGTGTGTGTGTGTGTGTGTGTTTCTGAGACCATCACAACTAGCAGAATAATGATCTGAGGAGGCAAGAGTGAGGGTGTTGGTTCAAATTTCAGGGAACTGACCCTGAGTGATTCATTTTAGTTTAGGCACAGCACAATTTGGAGGAAACTTTTTCCTGAAGATAATTGACTCGGTTCCATTTGCCCCACAAACTTAAGATATGACCAACTACATCCTAACTCCTTATAAAGTAACGTGTGACATTTTTCACCAAGACAGGTTCTATAGATTGACTGAGAAAACCCACCTCATAATAATGGTCTGGGGGAAGATCGGGTGTGGCCCCCCCCCCAGACACTGCAAAGGTCCTCAGGCTGATAACTGCCTCCACTCTCAGCAGAAAACAGTTACACATTTCTCCTCCTGAGTAGACAACTTTGTCTGTTTAACATTCCTGGTTCCCCGAGTGTTTATCTGTGGACACAAGGACCTCCGCATCTCCTACAGAGGCCAAATGACAGTACTTCTCCAGTACTCCCAGGTTGAAGCCTGGCCACCAGTGCAATGGTGTGGTTGTGTGGGCACAAAATTCAACTGATGTCCAAGGAGTCCTGGGGCTGCCTTTTTGACATTACTTTTTTTTTTTTTTTGTACATGTGTGTGTGTGTGTCCATGAGCATAAGTGTGTGTGTGTGTGTGTACGTGTATGTATGTGTGTGTATATGTGTGTGTTTGTGAGTGTGTGTGAGTATGTGAGTGTGTATGTGTGTGTGAGTATGTGAGTGTGTGAGTATGTGTGTATGAGTGTGTGTGTGTGTGTGTGTGTGTGTGTGTGTGTGTGTGTGTATAGGTTAAAGGACGACTCTGAGGAGTCTGTTTTCTCCTCCCACCTTTATGTAGGTTCCAGGGATTGATTTCAGGTCACCAGACTTGCAAAGCAAGCACCTTTACCTGCTGGTCCACCTCCCTAGACATTTGTTTTGGTTTGAAATTAAAGAATTTCCCCTAAAGCAGTGGTTCTCAACCTTCCTAATGTGACCCTTTAACATAGTTCCTCATGTTATGGTGACCTCCAACCATAAAATTATTTTCATTGCTACTTCATAACTGTAATTTTCTGCTGTTGTGAACCATAATATAAATGTCTGATATGCAGGATGGTCTTAGGTGACCCCTGAGAAAGGGTCTTTGACCATCAAAGGAGTGGAGACCCAAAGGTTGAGAACCACTGACCTAAAGGCTCACATGTTAAATCCTTGGCCATTGGGTGATACTGTTTCCGGAGCTGGGACTCCACTAGAGGAAACAGGTAGCACACCTTACACGCTCACACTAGGCCCCCAGCTCCCTACTTTCTGTTAGCCGTGAAGTGGATCCCTTGTCACATGCTCCTGTTGCCATGCTATTCTGCCTCACTGTAAACCCAGGGACAAAAGATCCATCCAGGACGGACTGAACCTTCTACCAAAAATAAACCTTTCCTGGGGTTGTTTCTGTCAGCGGTTTGGTCACAGTTGCTATGCAAGTGCACCAATGGATTAGATAGAAAGGCACAGTCAGCCTTCCTTGGTGACACGCATCTGAGACTGAGGGACTGAGCACAGTAGAGCGCTAGACAAGTTGAGCTGTTCAGAACCAGCTGGGGTGTAGGGATGCTGGCAGACCCCCAAATCTCTCTTCCTCTCCTCTGATGTCCTCCCTCTTTTCCAGGTTATAGGCTTCCTCAAAATGCTAGACTTCCAGCCACAGGATGCAGGAGGTGGAGCTTTATGAATTCTAGGCTAGCCTGGTCTACATAGTGAGATCTGGTCTCAAAATAAAACAAGGAAATATAGGTGTTTACTTTCCCACCCCAGAGCATGGCCCCCGCTGTTTGGCCCACACACTCCCTACCCAGCCTTCATAGTAACTGTAGCTTTTCAAGGTACAAAGACACCACCACCACCACCACCACCACCACCACCACCATCACCGCAAGAACAACAAAACCTCAGGACAATTATTGAAGGGTTTTCAAGTAGAAGCCTTCTGTTCATACATGTCTACTTAGTCAAAGATAAGAAAAAAGAAATACCAAGTCTGAGAAACTGTTTCAGCAACGTGTGCTGCCAACAAAAAGTTCAGAATATATCACTTATGCTAATAAAGATGGAGACCAACAGCCCAACAGAAAGATGGGCACAGGAAATGAACAAGCAATGACCAGGAGAGAGAACATCGGTGACCAGTAATAACCTGGCGACTCTTTGCTCAGCCTTGGTCAGCACCAGAGAAACACAGTAACAAAACTCCAGCCGTGAGACGCCAGATGTTCCTCCTCCACCCTGTTTTCTTCAGCCAGGGATTTCCTCTAAATATTAGGGCTTCGGCTTCCTTTCTGCCTCCCTCCTTCCCACGAAGATGGTGAGGGGGCTGAGCATGGGGTGGGTATTGCATGTTTTTTCCACTGTGTGAAACTCAACCGGAAAAAGATCCTGAATGCAGAAGTGTAGTCTCTCTTCCTCTCTGGGGAAAGTACTCTGTGGTAGGGAGGCGCAGTCTTCCCTGATCGGGTTGTTTCGAGGTCAAGCCCGTGTGTGTGTGTGTGTGTGTGTGTGTGTGTGTGTGTGTGTGTGTGTGTGTGTGTGTGTGTGTGTGTTTGGGGGGTGTTGAGTCTCTGTCTCTACTTACTTGTCTAATTTCCCAACTGGCTCCTAGCCTGGCCAAGAACCACCCCTGATGTTTGGCCTCTTCAAAACCTACGGTTTGATTGGCAACAATGGGAAAAAGACTTTAATGATGCCACCTGCCCTCAGGGATAGAAAACAACAGGGCTAGGCGAGGCTGCTGAGAGAGTAAATTGACTGGCCACTGTGAGCTGTAATTATGCACGATTAAAATTTAAAAATGGGGATTCCTGGGGTGGCGATGCCTCTTTTGGAAGGATCTCCTCACGTGAAAGTGTGTGTAACTCCAGCTTCAAGGGATCCAGCACTCTATTCTAGACTCCACAAGCATCAGCGTGTGTGTGTACATGTGTGTGAGTGTGCACATGCATTCATGTGTACATGTGTGTGAGCGTGCACATGCATTCATGTGTACATGTGTGTGAGCATGCACATGCATTCATGTGTACATGTGTGTGAGCGTGCACATGCATTCATGTGTACATGTGTGTGAGCGTGCACATGCATTCATGTGCACATGTGTGTGAGCGTGCACATGCATTCATGTGCACATGTGTGTGAGCGTGCACATGCATTCATGTGCACATGTGTGTGAGTGTGCACATATATTCACATAAATAAGTACTAAAATAAACCTTAAAAATACCTAGTGAGCAAAAGCAAGTTGCTGAAGAAAACATATTGGATTATATCATTTAAAGAAGAGTTGAAGAATTGCATGGAACCCTCCTGGATATGTATGTTTGGTACTGCATGCTTGTGGCACACACAGGGCCATATAGCCACTGCTTTACCTTCAACATGAGAGAACCAAATGTATTTTGATGTTCTGAGTTGTTCTGATTTTAGAGTCCTCACAGGGGCTCTATAAATGATAGAACGCACCTTTATCAACCTAAGGGGAGGGGCACAAACCATGTTCACCTACATTAATATTTCAAAGCAAAACAGTTAATATTCCAAACTAAAATACAGTCACTGAGAGGGAGACACAAAAAGTCCACAAATAACTTCGTGTCTGCTCAGATTATGTTCTCAAATAGCTTATGAATTTACAAAACAAACAGAACCTCATCTGTATCTCAGAAGTTTTTTTGGGGGGGGTTCAGATTTACGAATAAGAGGGTGTTCATCTAAAAGTAAAATCATGCAGAGGGGTTGGGGTGCAACTTAACAATAGACTACTGGCTTGGCATGAGAAAGATCCTTGGTTGGGTACTGAGCAAAATAAATAAATAAATACCCCAACCGTACCATAAATAATAAATGAAGACATACGAATAAAACCAGCCCATTCAGATTATGTTGCTGTCAAGCAGGAGGAGGGACTGCTCAGGAATGGGGCTGTGTAACGGCTTTTTACTTTTTCAAGGAAGTACCTGTGTGAAGATGCTGAGATTTAATAAAGATGAGCGGTACAGACAAGAGCATTCTATTCTTTCCAGAATTCCGCATGCTTTTAAATGTGCCACAGTAAGAAGTATTGAGCCTTCCTAGCGTCTACCCCAGAGAGATAAAATGAGTTTTCCAATCACTTGCCTAGTTGGTGATAGAACTAGAATTTAAATTCTATTTTTTTTTTAATCCAACTCATTCCACTGGGAGAATTGAGATATTAACCTCTTGTAAATGAAGGTCTATGAATCAATGAATTAAATGTCAGTTATTTTCTCAGAAGAACCTACAGTGTAAATAACGTGGCAGAGACTACCTCAGAGTCAACCTGCAGCAGAGCCCAGAGCCAGCAGGAGGTGTGCCTTCGCCCTGCCCCCAAACCACATCCCTGTGGCAAGGAACTCACAGCCCCTAGCCCGTTTGTCTCTCAAAGTCACCTTACTTAATTGCTTGGCACTTCAGTTAGACTCGTTCTTCATTCCTGTCTTCTGTTGCTGACATTTCAGACCTTTGGGGATTTCCTCAAGGCCCCTTCTGCTTGCCAGCGCTGTTTTTAGGAACACGGAGCTTCAAGAAAAGTCACGCAATGGAACCACCTCCTTCCTGCTCCCCAACAAGCTTACGAAAGTGATTAAAAAAGAAAACACCAAAAACCAAAAAACTTCAAGGGCAGAAAACACAAGACAGCTGGGCACGGGTTACATGCAAGGCTCTGCGCCGGGCACTGTATGTACGTTGCTAGACATACCTCTCACTATTACTGTGACCGGGTGTCATTATGAATGGAGACCTGGACACTCGTGGGTAATAAAGGGCAGCCTCCGGATCAAGCTTTCTAGTGACCCAATATGGCAGCCGGAGTTCGTAGGAAGATGGCTGGAGAGCAGTCACAGGTGTCTGAGCCTTCTTAGGGAATGGGTCCTGGGTCGTTGTGCTTCGTTCCAGCTAGAAAGGCTTCCTTTGTCCCTGAACTCAGCATACTCTGGATCCCCTAGCACTCTGATGTTGCCTGTACCCTGGCTCTTCTCCGGACCCTACCTGCCCTTGGGGGTTGGGGGTGAGTCGGTGCACAATCAAGGACACAGACTCTGGGGCAGGTGAGAAAGGCTGCAGCAGGCGCCTCTGAGCACTGCTTCAAGCTCCTTAAACACCCTCCACCCACGGCCCCATTGGTCCCAAGAAAGCAACTCTTCTAGACAGCAGCTCCTGATTGGCTGGCATTGTTTGCACCAGCAATCCTTGGTCCCTTAGGCAGTCCTCAATTAGGTCCTCCTGCAGGAGATGCTTTTGCAGCTGCACAGGCCCCCAGCGGTTACATAGAGGCTGCCCTGCTATTCCTGCTACACTCAGAATCAGGGATTCCCTAAGGAGCATGGGAAAAAAAACTCATAGACTTGAAGTCTTTTTTTTTTTTAAATCTGACTCATCCGGGTGGTAGAGTTGAGACGGTAACCTCTCTCAAATGGAGGTCTATGACTCGATGAAGTAAACTCCAGTTATTTTCTCAAAAGAACCTTTGGTGCAAATAACACTATGAGAAGTCAGTACAGAAGGTATTGAGCGAAGGTGGCTTGGGAGACGGTCCCTTGGGTACAGTGCTTGCTCTGTGAGTGTGAGGACTTGAGTGTGGATCCTATGTAAAGAGGCTAGGTGTGCTCACACCTGTCTGTAACCCTAAGGCTGAGGCAGGAGAAGGGCTGAGGTCAGGCAGAGCCCTAGAGCTCACTGGCTGACCAGTCAATCTGGTCAGCGGCTTCCAGGTTCAGAGAGAGAGAGAGAGAGAGAGAGAGAGAGAGAGAGAGAGAGAGAGAGAGAGAGAGAGAGGAGAGAGAGGGGAGGGAGATCCTGACTCAAATGATAATGTTGGGGACTGCGGTGGAAAGGGGCATGGAGGAGTATCGTGAGAATTACTGGAGCATCATGGGACAGGAAGCAGCTAGAACACTGCACTAGCTAGCTGGCTCTCTTCCCATGCCACCTGCAGCCGGTGGAATGATGCCGCCCATACTTAGCATAGTTCTTCTCTTTTGGTCATCCTCTCACGGAAGGCCTTTCACAGGCACACCTAGAAGTGTGCTCTTCTAGTCTCCTAGGGGATCTTTGATCCAATCAAATTGACAATCAAGAAGAAACAGCAGGAGGAATACACTATTGTATCCACTGTTGGGGAAGGAAGAGAACTTCAGCTGTGAGCTTCAGGAGGATGTACTTTGTCTCCTTGTTGCAAACTAAAGACATCCCTGCTAGGCCTTTTGGCTAAGATCAAGTGCAAAATAAAGACAATGTTTTTAAATTATTTACTGTTTGAAGTGCTTAACTTTAAAAAAGAAGCCACACCAGTAACTTTCTTTGTTTCTTTGCTTCCTTTTTGTTTCTCAGACAGGGTCTCACCAAGTAGCCCAGCCTGGTCTGGAACCCGAATTAATCCTCCCTATCTCACGCTTCCAGAGTGCTGACCCTATAGGTCTGAGTCATCATGGCTGAACTCCTAGAAACTCTTCTGCAGGAGTCACACTCTGTGAAGAAGTCTTGTATTCAGCCTTGTTTTGTCTCTTTTCTCTCATACATCCTCAGCGTCAGCCGAAGACAGCATACTGAGGGAGCTCAGCTCACACGGGTGGGAGAGAGGCAGGAAATGGGGGAAGAGTTCAGTTTGTTCTCTTGGGGGAAATGTCAGCACAGCCACAGAGCACCTTGCTTAGTTCTGGCACTGGCTCACACACTCTGAGACGATTTTTCTCCCTTGAATGTCCTAAGGGCTGGGTTAAGCCATGGAAAGCCCTCCGCCGCAGTCTCTTCCTCCCCCTCCTCTTCCCCTCTTCTTTCTCTTCCTCTTTCCCCTTCTCTTCATCTCCCCCTTTCCTTACCTTTACATTATAAGTTCCGTTTTATTCCATTTCTTCCTGTGTAATTGTGTGTTTGCGGTTTGTGTAGGTGTGTGCACCTGCATACAGGCATAGAAGGCAAAGAAGGATCTAGAAGTCCGGCTCTCCAACCCTCTGCTGTGGTCCTTTGAGACGGGTTCTGCCACTGGATCTGAAGTCTACCAGCTTGCCTAGGCTGTCTCTGCCGGCCTCACTCCCTCCAGTGCCAGGTTTCAGGCATTTATAACCATGCCCAGCTTTAACAGGAATGCCAGGGATTCAAACCTGGGTCCTAGTGCTTGTGAAGCAAGTGTTCTTCTCAACAGAACTGTCTTCTTGGCCTGCAAAGAGTAGCACTTCTTGCAAGAGGCACATTTACACTCAGGGGACTTTGGGATCCATGGCCAGTTGATATGGTGACCAGAGTCTAAAGGCAGTTGTGCGCAGCTCTACTAGGAATTGAAGGAGGTGGAGTGTTCTCGCTCTCTGTCATTTAATGATTTCTTTTTATTTTTATATACATTGATTTACCTGCCTGTATGTCTGTGTGAAGGTGTCTGGAACTGCAGTTACAGACAGTTGGAGCTGCGGTGTGGGTGCTGGGAATTAACATCCTCCCCGTCTCCCCCCAATCCCCACCGCCATCCCCCGGTCTTCTGGAAGAACAGCCAGCGTGCTCTGAACCGCTAAGCTAGCTCTCCAGGCCCAGGTAGAGTGTTCTTTAAGCACTTATTTTAGTTAAATTACAAAACCAGCACCTGATGGCAGATTCAGTACAGCTGGTGCTGAAATGGGAACTTATGTTTAAGTGATTTATTGACAAAGTGCTTCCTGGAGAGAAGAGGAAGCGGGAAGCCGGGGCTGGAATGCGAAAGCGCTGAGCAAAGTGCTTCAGACAGAGCGTGTCAACCCTATCAGTTCTACCTCTACAACTGCCCAGACCAGAAGAGAAGCTAAGACATGTTAGAAAAAAAGGGAGACCAAGGCCAGGGAAGGATGGGGACAAGGGATCCTTAAGTATCCCCTAGAAACCTGGCTGAGCGTTCATGAAGTCCGCGCATGTGCAGTATCTTGGGAGCTCCGTGCTACAACAGGCAGCTAGCTGCTCAGTCAACCCAGGGGTCCCAGGGAGGATCAGCTCCATGTTTCTGATCACGGGTGAGATCCCTGATTCACACCACCCTGCACTCTGGGGTTAAACTCATCAATGTGAAACTCCAGGAAGAACTTAAAATCCACTCATTATTCCACTGGTGGTTACATAGTCAACACTGCAAATCGTTGCCTGAAGGAAAAGGAAACTAGAATCCCCACATCAGTTGCAACTCAGTGTCTTCTCTTTGTGGTGGTAAATTCGGTGTTTTTCTTATACTAGCGTCTTGGTGAGCCGCAGATCGATCTGCCTGGGGGACCACGGGTGCATCATTGAGGAAGGAAAAGATGCGACATACCGACCCCGTCCTCAGCTTCATGCTCATTTGCTGCCGTCGCAAAGCTACTTCATTTGCCACTGTGCAGAGCACACATGCCCTTTCTGTTTGTATTGTCACATTTCCCTCAGTACAGACAATGCCAGGGGTGACCAAAGGAACCTAGGGGACGACTTAGCCAGTGGGGACCCTAGCCCCCCCAAAATAAGGTGGAAAGCAGTTGAGGAAGATAGCCAACATCAACTTCTGATTTACACACACACACACACACAATGAAAAACAGTAACAGAGAAATTTGGTGAGAAGTGACTTCTGTTTTTTGTGTTGCGCTTTTAAAACAGAGATACCTGTATCTGTGGCAACGGCTATGCCAGCAAGGCCACCAAACCATATACATTGTATCCATATATGAAAGAGACACCCTGCACCTCATGAAATGTATGGTTACTGTGCATCGAGTGAAAATACCCATTGATAAAATATTTCAATGCAAGGTGTAATAGGGCGGGTCCTTTCTCTTACAGCTGATGTCACCTCTGCTCCTGAGTGAGAAGGCCTGAGAGACACTTAGGGGAAAACAGATCACCATCCAGAGAGGAGTGAAGAGAGGCAAGAATGCTGGCCCAGGTTGATGTTTCTGGTGTGCGGCAGACCCAGGTTCAAAGCCAAGCAGCGCCGTTCATCTGATGGTGCTTTGGCGAGTCTGTCGGCCTCAGTTGTGTTATCTAGCTATACGACGAGGGTCCACAGTGCCCACTTGTGGTATCAGAGCCTGAGCATTTTACTATAGTGAAGTGTTTATCACAGTGGCTGGCAAGAGCTCAGTAAGGAGGAAAACATCCACTTCCCGGTGGGTGTGGCTTGCAAAGGACAAAATGCAACTGCCCTATCAAAGTCGGTAGTAACGGTGGGTCCTTTTGCAGACACCGTACATTGAGACTCCCTCTTTCTGGGGTTTCATGTGGAATAATAAGTCTGGGTCCCTATTGGGTTTGAGGTCCACCGATGTTGGTCCATGATATCAGCTTTATTCCGAATAGCCACTACTGCTCACACTCCAAATGCCTATCAGCAGCTAGGTAGTAAAGACTTAGCTGACGAGAGAGAGGTCTGCTCTTTACCCTTGGCTACTCAGAGTTGATCCCTGGGCTGTTGAAATGACCGTGGTGTCATTTTTAGGTTGGTAGCTTTGACGAGCAACTATTCCAACGTTTATTGTTACTTTTTAAGACAGGGTCTCATGTAGACCAGGCTGGCTGGCTGGCTCCCTGTGTAGTGGACAATGACCTTGGACTTCTGATCCTCCTGTCTCTACCTCCCAGATGTTTAGATTACAGCTGTATCCCTCCATGTGTGCATTATTTTGGGATCAAAGCCAGGGATTTGTCAATGCTAGACAAGTACTCTGCCCAGCCCTGACTATGATTTATGATGGCCCTTCTGGGAGGAACTGCTCAGTCACATGGACAGTCACACGGAAACTAAAACACCGGATATGAAGCTCAGGCAAGCTTCTTGAGTACCAGTATCTCACATATATGAGGAACACAGGCAACGTGAGAAACTCACCCTGTAAGTTGACTCCATCTCGAGCCCACTTGTCCCGGGCTTGAACTCTGGTCAATAGAAATACCACAAAAATTCCAGGAAGAAACTGCCCTGGGCCCAAGCCAATCAAAGAATAGAGGGAAAGTACCCCAAGTCACAGAAGTTATAGGTAAATTGCTCGAGTTGGCTGAAGTCATTTCTGACCAATCCCTGTGCACCAAGATAGCCCTTGGGCCAAATAAGTCAACTGCCAGGCTGGAGACTCCAGTTCCCTGCTCAACCCTTGCCAAACTGCTAGGCTAGAGACTCCCATTCTCTGCTCAAACTTGCTAACAGCCCTACCTAGTTGAGGCTCAGGGCTCTCAGCACAAATCCGCTGCGTCTGAGGAGTCTGAGGGTCCAAGCTTTAGCTTGAGTAAAGGCTCTTTGCTTTTGCATACAGATTCAGCCTCCTGGTGGTCTTTGTGGATCCCAAAATCTGGGCACAGCACATAATGCTATACATAGATGCTGGGAGAACACGAGGTCTCTGAAGGCGATGGGTCTCTGAGAACAAGGGAGCATTTTGCTCTCTGCAGTAAAACCTGTGGCTAGTTCTGATTCATACCCATCCATAGTGCACCTTCAGCTGTTGAGTATGGCAATTGCCTGAATCCTCCAAGCCTGAAAGCGATTGGGGAGACCCTTCGCGCTCTCTACAGCTGTCTAATAACGAGGGACGATACCCTGGGGCCGCTTCAATTTGCCCTTGGCATCTGAATTGAGAGCAGGCTTGGGGGAGTCTCCTCCCCCCAGACATTGTTCTTTGGTTAGACTCCTTGCAAAGGAATGGGCAAACGTTGGTGCTTACAGAAGGGAATCATATGAAGATTTAAAATGAAACGAGCCACTGACACGCGTGACACGTGGGTGCCTCAGAAGCCCTGAGCCGCAGGACCGTGGTTTTTAAGGCTCAGATTCGGCAACACAAGACTCGGTCCCTCGTGGACTTACCATGTTGACTTTCCGTGCCTGTAAACAAAGAAAGCATCAGAGGGAATTAGAATTTGGGGCCCCGAGGGTAGAAGTGTGGGAAGGGGAGGTGCTCTCAGACACAAAGTATCCTGGAAAGACAAACGTGATGGGTCCTTTGGCACTGAGGGGCTGGAGAATGTGTAACCAGAACGCTGGCTGGCCGGGTGTTGGGAGTCCGCAGAAATCTGGTTTCATTCCTTAAATTATGCGAAGCTCCTGGGGTTTCAGGGGCTGGAAGAGTTTGCTATGTGATGAGCACAGGTATTGATGGATGAGCCGTCATATGTCCCTGAGACAAACTAAAGAAATAGAGGTAAAAAACCTAGTGTGGATGCACAGGAATAGTTAGGGGGAAGGCAGATAGTTCTGAATATGGCAGTCTGCAATCAGTAGAAATTCCAACATCTAGTAAAGCAACTGTATCCAAAGATAGATTTTTCGTGTCAAGTACATATACCCAAACACGCATATCTCAGTTGGACAAAACTTCCATAAAATAGTTGAGCTGTCTCATTTTATGTCAACTTGACACAAGTCAGAGTCATGGAAGAGGAGGGAACCCCTGTTGAGAAAAGGCCTCCATGAGATCGGGCCGTAGGCAAGCCTGTAGGGCAGTTTTTAAATTAGCGATTGATGGGGGGAGAGTCTAGCTAATTGTGGGTGGCACCACCCTTCGGCTGGTGGTCTTGGGTTCTATAAGAAGTCAGGCCGAGTAAGCCATGAGGGGCAAACCCTACTCCATGGCCTTTGGATCAGTTCCTGCCTCTGGGGTCCTGCTCTGGCTTCCTTAAATGATACACTACGATGTGGGAGTGTAAGCCGAACAAGCCCTTTGCTCCCCAGCCTGCTTTCAGTCAGAGTGTTTCAGTCATAGCAGAGTGACTC